>NC_048569.1:38704890-38712390 GCF_013265735.2 Oncorhynchus mykiss
TGATGCAGATGGCACTCAATCTGAGTCCTCTATTTTCACATGCGGGGGTGGGAGGCAGAGGGGGCAAGAGGGAGTACTTAGGCAGCAGAAGAAATGTTCTGGGAGAACGGAAAAGTATGGCAAATGGAAATATGCGCTGTAGGCTATTTCTCGCATTACGTGCGCTGTGCCGTTCTGTCGTAGGGTATAGGATGTCAGTGTTGTTGTCTACAGTATCATAGTGCAGTGCTGCTGTCGAGTTTAGTCTTTCTACTGTCTGTTTGAGTATAGTCATCCTCAGCTGGTTGGGCGTTCGTTCAGACAATGTTTAAAGGCACTAATCAGCGTCCAGGATCAAAGCAGTGCTGCCCGCTGCCCTTCACACACACAGTGTAATGATGGTGAGCCAACACATTATTATCCTGAACGCAGCCCTGCCCCAGAGAAGAGCAGCCTTTTGACCCCGACATCATCTGAGTTGACCCAGCCTTGACCCTGACATTATTTGTATTTTTGCACTGTCTCTATGCACACTCACAGGACTCTACACACTCATGCACAATGGCACTCCAACACACACACACACACACACACACACACACACACACAATACACTGCTGCTGCTGTTTATCATATATCCTGATGCCTAGTCACCTTAACCCTATACATATCTACCTCTATCCGTCCAGTATCCCTGTCACCTTACCCATATACATATCTACCTCCATCACTCCAGTATCCCTGTCCCCTTACCCATATACATATCTACCTCCATCACTCCAGTATCCCTGTCCCCTTACCCCTATACATATCTACCTCCATCACTCCAGTATCCCTGTCCCCTTACCCATATACATATCTACCTCCATCACTCCAGTATCCCTGTCCCCTTACCCCTATACATATCTACCTCTATCACTCCATTATCCCTGTCCCCTTACCCCTATATATATCTACCTCCATCACTCCATTATCCCTGTCCCCTTACCCTTATATATATCTACCTCCATCACTCCAGTATCCCTGTCCCCTTACCCCTATACATATCTACCTCTATCACTCCATTATCCCTGTCCCCTTACCCCTATATATATCTACCTCCATCACTCCATTATCCCTGTCCCCTTACCCTTATATATATCTACCTCCATCACTCCAGTATCCCTGTCCCCTTACCCCTATACATATCTACCTCTATCACTCCATTATCCCTGTCCCCTTACCCCTATATATATCTACCTCCATCACTCCATTATCCCTGTCCCCTTACCCCTATATATATCTACCTCCATCACTCCATTATCCCTGTCCCCTTACCCTTATATATATCTACCTCCATCACTCCAGTATCCCTGTCCCCTTACCCCTATACATATCTACTTCTATCACTCCAGTATCCCTGTCCCCTTACCCCTATATATATCTACCTCTATCACTCCATTATCCCTGTCACCTTACCTGTATACAGCCCTCAGTATACCCCTTGTCTGAACATAGACATCACATGAAAGACAGCAGATTCTCCACAGATACCTAGATACGTTAGGCCACTAATCCCCACTCTGACACACAGTAGAGGAGAGAACAAAACAGCCAGAATCAAATGATGAAAGTCTGAAAATGCCATTTCACTGTGCTCCCTTTGCCAAGCTCCCCTGTAGTTATTTAACATATATCCCCACCTTCGAGGAATCTCCTATCCGTGCTTTGATGATAAAGGCAGCAACCTGCTAAGTGCGAGCATTAAAATGTATCACTTAGATTAATACATCCCTTTGAACACGAGCAACTGTCGGAAAAGGAGAAAAATCAAACACTTCATTTTCTACGTAGAGGCGGAGCCCGAGAAAGAGGTAAAAGAGAGAGTGAGAGCAGACATAGAGGTGTAATATTTCAGGCAGACTCGGTGCCTCAGTCTTGGACGGACTCAACTAATACATTTAAAAAATGGACAACCTGACCAGAGAGGTCTAGGATCTTAAGAACAGTTTGCAGTTCTCCCATAGAGGTGGATGTCCTGAAAGAGACGGGTAGCCAGATGACAACAAACTGTAAATCCAAGCGAGACGGCATAAGCACTGTCTGTGAATCATCATTACAGATGACTGGGGAAACAGAGAGAGACAATCCAGGAGGAATAACATTGTTGTGGATGGCATAGAGTCTTCACATGAGACCTGAACGGAGTCTGAGGAGAAAGTCTCAAAAATGTTCACTGAAAAGCTGCAGATCAGAGGAAGATTGAGGTGGAGCGCGCCCACAGGTCTGGAAAACCTGCAACCAACCCAGATGACACACCCAGGTTAATAGTGGTCAAGTTCCTAAGGTTTAAGAACAAGATGGCTGTTCTGGAGAGAGCCAAGAACTTGAGAGGAACCAACATCTTCCTTAATGAGGACTACTCGAAAGTGATATTTCAGTTTATTATTAATACATTTGCAAACATTTCTAAAAACCTATTTTGGCTTTTTCATTAATGTGTGTAGATTAGATTTTGTTTCTACCATTTTCGAATTAGGCTGTAACGTAACAAAATGTGGAAAAGTTCAAGGGGTCTGAATTTTTTCCGAATGCACTGTAGACTGACCTGGTGAATCCAGGTGAAAGCTATGATTCTTTATTGATGTCACATGTTAAATCCACTTCAATCAGTGTAGATGAAGGGAAGGAGACAGGTTAAAGAAGGATTTCCAAGCCTTGAGACAATTGAGACATGGACTTTGTATGTGTGGTGCCATTCAGAGGGTGAATGGGCAAGACAAAATATTTAAGGGCCTTTGAACAGGGTATGGTAGAAGGTGCCAGGCACACCCGTTTGAGTGTGTCAAGAACTGCAACGTTGCTGGGTTTTTCACACTCAACAGTTTCCCATGAGTATCAAGAATGGACATCAAAGGACATCAAGCTAACTTGACAGAACTGTGGGAGGCATTGGAGTCAACATGGCCAGCATCCCTGTGGAACGCCTTCGACACCTTGTAGAGCCCATGCCCATGTGAATTATGGCTGTTCTGAGGGCAAAAGGGATGCAACTGAATGTTATGTTAATATTAACGTTTCACCCAGTGTATGTAGCCTTAGAAATAAGATTCATGAAATCAATAATTTGCTAAGATCAGATAACATTCATATATTGTCCATCTTTGAGACTCAGAGGATTCATTTGATTATACAGCAGTAGCAATGCAGGGATATAAGATCCACAGAAGAGACAGGAATGCCTATGGGGGAGGTGTTGCTGCATATATTCAGAGCCATATTCCTGTAAAGCTTGGAGAGGATCTCATGTCTAATGCTGGTGAAGTGTTGTGGTTGCAGGTTCGCCTGCCTCATCTAAAGCCTATTTTGGGGTGATGCTATAGGCCACCAACTGCTAACTTTCATTATCTGGATATGTGTGCAATGCTTGATAATTTGTTTGATTTTAACAGAGAGTTGAATTGTTCATGAAGCTGTCCACTCGAGAGGAAGCTACTCATTATAACCAGTGTCTGTAATCTAGTTCAGGTTATTAATCAACCTACCAGGGTATTTACAAACAATACAGGAACTATATCATCCATGTGTATTGATCACATTTTCACCAATGCTGTAGAGCTCTACTCTGAAGCTGTATCCATACCCATTGGATGTACTGGCCATAATATAGTGTCCATAGAAAAGCCAAAGTTCCAAAGGCTGGGCCTAAAGTAGTGTATAAGAGATCATACAAAGCTTTTGTACTGATTCCAATGTGTCACGCCCTGACCTTAGATACTTTTTTATGTCTCTATTTTGGTTTTGTCAGGGCATGAGTTGGGGTGGGCATACTATGTTTTGTGTTCTATGTTTTCTATTTCTGTGTGTTTGGCCAGGTGTGGTTCTCAATCAGAGGCAGCTGTCAATTGTAGTCTCTGATTGAGAACCATACTTAGGTAGCCTTTTCCCACCTGTGTTTTGTGGGTAGTTGTTTTCTGTTTTTGTGTCTGCACCAGACAGAACTGTTTCGGTTTCATTCGTTCTCTTTGTTGTTTTTGTATTTCAGTGTTCAGTTCTATTAAAATCTCATGAACACTTACCACGCTGCGCTTTGGTCCACTTCTTCAAACAGCCGTTACACAATGTTCAATATAGAAAAATATCTGTTGGTTTGATATGTGTAATGTGGAGCATCCAGATGCTGCACTTGATGCATTTATGAAATAGTTTCTTCCAGTTATTTATAAGCATGCAACTATTACGAAACTGACTGTTACAACTCTTAAGGCTCCATGGATTGATGAAGAATTGAAAAATATGTATGGTTGAGAGGGACGAGGCAAAAGGAGTGAGGAATAAGCCTGGCGGCACATCTGATTGGTAAATGTACTGTAAATTGAGAAATGTGACTCAACTGAACAAAAACAAATGGTATTAAAAAACCAAGATAAATTACATAAAGAATGATGTGAAAAAGCTTTAGGTTTTCTTTAATGGAATGTTATACATGTAAAGTATGGTGCACCGCAGGGCAGCTCTCTTGGTACTCTTTTCTATTTTTAACAATGATCTGCCACTGGCATTAAACAAAACCTGTGTGTGTATTTAGTGAAATCAATGCAGCCCTAAACAGAGTTTGTCAGTTTTAGAATGGCTTGCTAGTAATAAACTAGTCCTGAACATCTCTCAAACTAAGAGCATTGTATATGTTACAAATCATTCACTATATTCTAGACAGCTGAATCTGATGATGAATAATGTGGCTGTTGAGCAAGTTGAGGAGGCCACATCACTTTGTGTTACCTTGAAATGTAAACTGTCATGGTTGATTCAATGGTTATAAAGACGCGGCACTGACACACATACTTACCCCACCAGACATGCCACCAGGGGTCTTTCACAGTCCCCAAATCCAGAACCAATTAAAAAAACGTACAGTATTATATAGAGCCATGATTGCATGGAACTCCCTTCCATCAAAGATTACTAAAGTGATCAGCAAACAGATAAAGCAACAACACCTCTCCCCTATTTGACATAGATATTGTGTGTATATACTGATATGTACGCTATGTGTGACGTTTTACATTCATGTAATTCTGTCCTTGAACTGTTCTTGTCTATTAATATAATGTATTATTTAATGTTTCATGTTTTGTGTGGACCCCAGGAAGAGTAGGTGCTGCTATCGTAACAGCTAATGGGGATCCTAATAAAATACCAAATCCCTGTAGACTGGGGTAAGATAGTGGCAGGCTGGCAGCGTAGAGACAATGAGCACCAACATGATAGAAGGGCACTAACAGCCAAGGGTAAGAGGGCCAGTCAGGGTGAAAACAGATAGTCAAGCAGCCAAGGTACGCGATACGAGAGAGAGCAGAGAGAGAAAGGTAGAGAGAGGGAGCCACCACAGGAGGCTAGGGGGAGTGAAAGAAGGAGGGTGAGGCATGGCAGGGTACAGGGCAGTGATTATGGAGGACAATTGGAAATAAGGTTGACACTTTATTTGACAGGGTATATATATAAGGTCTTTATGCACTGTCATCTGACCAAATAACTATGTAAAAACATCATTGCGAATCGGAAAGTGGAGCAATGTTTGCAAATGCCTGGTTGCTAGATGCTTGTTATGCAGATACTGTAAAGACCTCATGAATATACCTCGCCATTAAAGTGTCTCGTGAAAAAAAGAAGAAAAAAGGAATGAATACATAAATAAAAACAATAACTCACATGGATATCCCAAATCAATCTTGTCTTTGTTGAATTCAGAGGACTTCTGATAAAAGGAACCTTGGGGAGAGGAGGGAGAGGGGGAGGAGGTGGGACGGGAGGATGAAAATCAAATTTAAAAGAAACCGAAAAACAAACAATGCAACAGAGAAGGCATGAGGAATGATGGCACAGGGAAACAATCTCTCTTGATTTGGACGCTCCCCTCTCCTCTCTCAGTCTCTATGGGCCGTGTGTGGAGAGAGGGATGAGAGGAGCAGGGGCGTTGGAGGAGAGGAAGAGAGGAGGAGGGCCTGTGGGGAAGTGGTGTTATCCATCAGCTGCATGGGTTTAGTGCTCTTTAGCAGCACTAGCGAATGGCTGTGGGTAGAGAAGGAGAGGAGGAGAGGAGGAGAGGAGGAATGGAGAGGAGGAATGGAGAGGAGGAGAGGAGGAATGGAGAGGAGGATGGGAGGAGGGTTGGAGGAATGGAGAGGAGGATGGGAGGAGGAGCTAGCTGAGGCTGATAGACAGCAGGAGAATGGCAGGGTCAATAGCACCGACAGCGCTGCATCTGTCACAGCTGGGCTGGGGAATCAAATCCCACATTAGAGGTGGAGGGGTAGAGGGATGGTCGAGCTGTATGAGGGAAGGTCAAAATGGAAATGACTGAACACACCACACATATCCCTACTGTGTTGACACTTACTGTGCTTTAAAGGCCTAAACACAACGTCACAAAAACAATCAACACCCCAGAGAACGCACACTAAACACACACAGACACGTTTCCAGGAACACACACAGTCACACGCATCACTCCATCACCTGGGACATACACAAACAGACAAACAATGAGCTCCTGATGGAGAGGAAGAGGGGGGATAGGTAGACAAGTCAATGGACAGTCAAATCTATAGTGTGATAGATGGGGCGAGTGTGTACATGTAATCAGACTGAGGAGACCGAGACAGAGAGCCGGGGGAGTTGACTGTCAGAACAGGCCTAAATGATGGGACCTCCGGACCCATCCTGCTTAGTTATATTCATGCTGAGTGAGTCTGTTGCCACTGTAAAAACCTGCTTTAGCTAGAGCTTCCTAAAGGAAACCAATGCTATACACCCAGTTTCTATTGGGGCTATTCTTTCAACGTGACATCGCTGAGCTGTGGATGAGGGTGGTGCTCCTACTGGAAATCATTGTCTATTTTTAAGTCAATTATTCCGATGCTTCCTGAATAGTAATATGACTGGTTTCTATATCTGTGTCCCCAACAACAGGCATGGCTGGCTAAAGTAGTCTCTATAATTGATTGATTCCCATACTGTACTGTGTCTTAGCGACAGTTGAAGTCAGAAGTTTACATACACCTTAGCCAAATACATTTAAACTCAGTTTCTCACAATTCCTGGCATTTAATCCTAGTACAAATTACCTGTTTTAGGTCAGTTAGGATCACCACTTTATTTTAAGAATGTGAAATGTCAGAATAATAGTAGAGAGAATAATTTATTTATTTTAAACTGTTTAACTTGGGTCAAATGTTTCGGGTAGCCTTCCACAAGCTTCCTACAATAAGTTAGGTGAATTTTGGCCCATTCCTCCTGACAGAGCTGGTGTAACTGAGTCAGGTTTGTAGGCCTCCTTGCTCGCACACGTTTTTTCAGTTCTGCCCACAAATTTTCTATAGGATTGCGGTCAGGGCTTTGTGAAGGCCACTCCAAAACCTTGACTTTGTTGTCCTTAAGCCATTTTGCCACAAGTTTGGAAGTATGCTTGGGGTCATTGTCCATTCGGAAGACCCATTTGCGACCAAGCTTCCTGACTGATGTCTTGAGATGTTGCTTCAA
>NC_048569.1:38717390-38742390 GCF_013265735.2 Oncorhynchus mykiss
ACAGTCCTTCCCCCCGTTTTTGGGCACCGGGGCGCTGCACTCCCTCCTCCTCCAGTGGGTACACTCTGTCCCACACGTGGACCATTTACTCCACTCTGTCCACAGACCATCCACTAACACACAGAGGGGAGGGAGGGAGTGGGGGGCATGGTGGTGGGGAGGGAGGGAGGAGAGGGTGAGAAGGCATGGAGGGTGGGAGTGAGAGTGTGACAATTAGTGGGAAAGAAACAGGGTGGGGTGAGGCGGGGCGGAGTGGGGTGGGTAAGAGTGAGAGTAAGAATGATAGATATCTATATTTATGAAAATACATAGTGCTCTGTTTGTGTTGTCCAGTAAATTGCACTCCCCTGCTCCATAAGGGTTGTGACAAGTGGCGCAGTAACTACCTGGGCACAGTGGGTTGCATGCCAGCTTCTGAATGCCTTGCCCGTCACAGATGGCACCCCCGTTGAGCGGTGCTGGGTTGGTGCAGCTCCTCGTGCGCTTCTGGTAGCCACGGCCACAGCGACTGTTACACACCGTCCACTCTGTCCATGTTGACCAGGCGCCATTCACTGTAGAAAAACCCCAACAACATTGGAGAACAACATGTTTAACACTTTAGCAAATACAATGGTTGTCCTTTTTATAGTGGCACTGAGTGAGTCTTGGAGAATGTGAGTGTTTTCCACCAGCCCTTTTTTGCTCGAATGAACATGGCATTGAAGAATCTGTAGCACACTTGGGTTCTCCCCTGTTAGCACTGTTCATTAGTTAGCTATGTGGACAGGCTATTCTGGCTGCTGTATTTCCCATCATCTGAATCCCTCAAATCCTTTCTTCCTTTCCTCCAATTCCATCTGCGTCTCAGTGGAAATCCAGAGCTGGAATGACAGTGGGGTGTGTGGCTGAGAACACGACTGTGGCATTTCAGATGTAAGGAGCTGGAGGCCCCTCAGAGCTTACGATGAGTGAAGCCCCAAGCATCAGACTCCACGGGAGCAGAGCCAAAGCCCTGCCTTTCTTCACTGTCTCTTTCTTTACTTATGGGGTTGTATTACTCTTCCTCCTTCTCGGTCTCTCTCTTTTTCTTTCCATCCATCCCTCTCTCTGCGGGTCCTCCCCAGCCCTTTCCAGGATTCCTTGTTGTGGTGCAGGCTGGAAAACCACTGGGCTGGTCTGTCTCCTCTGGTAACGAGGGAAACTCTCCCGCTCCCTCTCCCTCTCCCTCTCCCTCTCGGTCTCTCCCTCTCCCTCTCCCTCACGGTCTCTCCCTCTCTCCGTTTCTCTGTCTCTCTGTCTGTCCGTCTGCCTGTCTGTCCGTCTGTCCGTCTGCCCGCCTGTCTGCCTGTCTGCCTGCCTGCCTGTCTGCCTGTCTGCCTGTCTGCCTGTCTGCCTGTCTGCCTGCCTGCATACAGGGAAGGGGGACGGGGAAGAGGGACTGATGCAATCCAGGCAGAGAAAGTGGCTTCTGGTGTATTCTTTTAAGGATGAGCCAACATCAAAGCTGTCTTCCGGCGCACTCACTCAATCCTCCCAGACTGCATTAGTGAAGGGAAAAGCCTAGCAGGGACAGCGACCCCAGTCCCTGAAGACCCCAAAGTCTGCTGACACAGACACACACACACACACACATACGCACACACACACATGCTCTACTTCACCCTCATACTGGACTCATCTAAGCCACACATGCTGCTCTTGCCTGTCAGAATGGACAACTAAAATAGATAAATTAACAAATAGGACACCAACAATAACTTAGGACCCCCTAATCCCCCATAATCCTCCATGGCAGGGCCAGTGTGTGTGATTTATGGATGATGTGCTGTGCCGAGAGACACTGGAGGGATGGAAGGAGAGATGGATTTGAAACCTGATCCTGGTGACATCATCAATTCCTGCAAACCTCCATCCATTCTGGTCCGGTTTTCTGCGTGTGTATCATGTGTGTGCGCTCACAGCCACGTGCGTGTATTTGTGAGGTTGAGGCTATAAAACAGCCTCGTGTCTGTTAGCTGATGATTAGCTAGACTGACAGACTGATTTAATAACCTGAGGTTTAGCCACTTCACATGCTGGGTGGGGGTAGTTACGTTCCTCCCAGGGTGGGAGAAGTCCTGAGGCCTGAATGTCTGTGCTGTCACGCGTGTCTAATCCCCTAAGGGGAGACTGGGGAGCAGAGAGGTACAGTGTTTATCAGGACTCAGGAGAGGGTGAGGATTCCTGGAGTAACCTTTCCATTCAAACACCTACCACAACCTGACAGGATCCAGCTACAATGAACAAAAATATAAACGCAACAATCTACAATTTCAAAGATTTCACTGAGTTACAGTTCATATCAGGAAATCAATCAACTGATATAAACTCATTAGGCCCTAGTCTATGGATTTCACATGACTGGGAATACATCTGTTGCTCACAGACACCTTAAGAAAAAACCCCACAAGTTGCCTCATGCAGTGCAACTTTAGAAGGCTGTTACGGTCAACGTGTCACGGTGAGAGTTGATTGCTACCGTAGACGATGACTGTTGCCGTGGTACTGCGTCTCTTGGCGACGATGTTCTTGGCGACACAGGTATAGTTAGCGGTGTCAGACAGTCTGGCCTGTTTGATGATCAGGTTATGGTCGATGGTGATGTAGAAGTTACGGTCATCAGCAGGGTCTATGATCTCCTCGTTCTTCAGCCACTCCACCTGGGAGGGAGGGAGGGGCAGAGAGAGAGCGAGAGAGAGAAAGAGAGAGAGACAGAGAGAGAGAGAGAGCGCGAGAGAGAGAGAAAGAAAGAGAAAGAAAGATAAAAAGGGAGAGACCATGAATAATGAAGACCAGTAGAAATCAAAACTAGTCGGTAAGAGCAGACATGAAACTGGGACTGCACGGCAGTCAGACGCGTTAACCTGATTTCCTCTGGAATAAATCACAAGGAAGTGTTTAAAGGGTTTAAAGACATTTTCTTCTCTTTGTCTCCCATTCACCTCTCCAATAAAGCTCAAGTCCAGGATTACAGCAACACTGTTTATGTCTCTGAGGCCCGTGTCTTTCTATAAAAAGCTATCATGTTCTCTTTTCATTTCCCCAGAACAGAACAAAGTAATACTGTATTGTCAGACAGCGAGAGGAAAGGAAATTCGTTGCTATTTTTGGAACTGCAAAGCTCCTTGACCTTTCCTTATGAATTTCTGTTTTTCTCTCCAAATGATACAGATATTGAACTCCTGATAATATCAGAAAACAGGGAACCGTGTGGGGCTTTTATTTGAAAGTAAATCACAGAAACACTTTTCTTCACCTCATCCTCCTCGGGTGTGAAGGCCTCAGGCAGAGAGACCGGTCCACATTACACACACACACACACAGACAGGCAGACAGACAGACAAAGGCAGTTTCAAAGACTTCACACTTTTCCCCTGAATCGTCTAACTGTTTTCTCTCGAGAAAAGACATCCTGTACGTAGTCAGAGTCAGGGAATGGATTGAGTGCATAGAGAGAGGTGAACAGCACAGGATACATCCTGTGCATTGTGCTTCCTCCTGACAAGCAGACGATGCCAGATAAGGTCAGAGCAGGCCTGGGAGAGATAAGAAGTATGTTTGGCTGGCCATTGTCTAAGAACTATTGGAGGACACTTGATCTACACCTCAGAGAACTGAAGAATTCTCCCATATGAACCCTGCCAAGCCTAAATAATCTGTAGGTGCTAGTCTAAGTGACTGCAGTGAAATGACTTGAGAGCCAAGTGCCTGGTGTTAGAATAGGTGGGTGTACTGTAGTCTTCGAGTGATAAGACCTGTGTTTTTCTTCTGATTGTTATAAAACCAGCATCACGATGACTGTCTCACTAAACAAGATGGGCAGATTGTGATACAGGTGAGATAGAAGCCTCACTACCATCACTAGCATCTGTAGTGTCTGAAGATGACAGATATCACTACTACACCATCAAAGAGGGTCCTGCTTGTATAGAGCCGCCTGCCCCCTGCCTGTCTGCCTGCCTGCCTGCCCCCTGCCTGCCTGCCTGCCTGCCTGCCTGCCTGCCTGCCTGCCTGCCTGCCTGCCTGCCTACCTGTCTGCCTGCCTGCCTGCCTGCCCCCTGCCTGCCTGCCTGCCCCCTGCCTGTCTGCCTGCCCCCTGCCTGTCTGCCTGCCCCCTGCCTGTCTCTGTCTGTCTTTCTGCCTGCCTGCCCCCTGCCTGTCTGCCTGCCTGCCTGCCTGTCTGTCTGTCTGTCTGCCTGCCTGCCTGTCTGTCTGTCTGTCTGTCTGTCTGTCTGTCTGTCTGTCTGTCTGTCTGTCTGTCTGTCTGTCTGCCTGCCTGTCTGCCTGTCTGTCTTTCTGCCTGCCTGCCCCCTGCCTGTCTGTCTGTCTGCCTGCCTGCCTGCCTGCCTGCCTGCCTGCCTGCCTGTCTGTCTGTCTGTCTGTCTGTCTGTCTGCCTGCCTGCCTGTCTGTCTGTCTGTCTGCCTGTCTGCCTGCCTGCCTGCACCCCTATTATTCCTGCAACAGCAATACAGGGAGACTTAAGGCAGAGCTACTTTCAACACTCTAGCTAGTAGCAATTAACGGCAGCTTAAAACTCCCACTCAAACTGAATGCATCCATCATAAACATAATACCACTCCAGAAGAGACGCAGACTCGTGGTGACAGATTCACATCAAAAGAGAACGGAAAAACAATCAGCGGCAGAGCTCGGTGGCAAACTTCTGGATGCACAACGTCATAATTCTCTGCTGATATGTTGTTTATGAGTGTTTTCCTCCATAAACATTTATCAGGCAAATCAATCGCATGGAGCGCAGTGGTTAGGGTTCCCTCCCCTGCTGTCTGGCTCGTCAGTGAAATTAAGCCCAGGCTCTTGTCCTCCACAGCACAACAATACACCCGCTCTCATCCCATCTCGTATTCAGTCCTAACGCAGCAGAAGACATGAAGACCTCCAGTGCCTTGTCTGCCCAGCTCCCGCTAACGTTAGATAGCATCTCATATCATTTATCACGGTGATACCAGGGCCAATCAAACAGCATGCAGAGACAACACAAATCTGCTCTCGACTCTCCTACAGAAGAAAAAGCTGTGTTTTTAACCCTGAGATAATGAGATAGCTGTCACTTCACTAGACGAGGGGAGGATCGAAACGACAGGGAACAGGAGATCTCAATATGTCTGGTGAATATGATATCTGAGAAATAACACCGTCGTCTGATGTCATAAACCAGCGTTTCCCAAACTCGGTCCTGGGGACCCCAAAGGGTTGAGCGTTTTGTTGTTGTTGTTGCCCTAACACTACACAGCCGATTCAAATGATCAAAGCTTGATGATTAGTTGATTATGTGAATCAGCTGTGTGTTGCTAGGGCAAGAAACAAAACGTGTACCCATTGGGGTCCCCAGGACCGAGTTTGGGAAACCCTGTCATAAACAGTAATAAGCACGTCAAGTGAATGAATGATTGAAGGATACCTATCATTACCAATACGTATCTCATCTGTCTTAGTATGTATGTCAGTGTCTGTTTGACACCTGGTGTGGCTTCGTCAGTTAGTTGGAACAAGAATATGACCCGGAAGATAGTGAAATGACACAGAAATACAACAAACTGTTTTACAAACCCATTCTGTAGAAACGCCATTAATCCAGCACGCATACCAATCGAGGTGAATGTCTTGTGAGTATCAACGTGACGGGTATTAAATCCATTGCGGAAAAAAAAAAAGTCATCAACATAATGATAGCAGATAGCGATGCTGCCCGTGGTAATCAGAAAAGTCCACCAACGTAAATCAATAAGGATTACATATAAACCCAGGGGACGGGAGGCACAAGTGATTAAACGCATCACTACATTTACTGAGGAAAACAAGCAAACAACACACACAAACAGAAATCCGTGGAAGCAGCGCGCGCGTGTGTGTGTGTGTGTGTGTGTTTAGCACAGCTGAGTGGGACGCTGATTGGCCTCGGCCTGCTGGGACAGTGGTTATGTTATTTTTTTTTTTTACCCTTGTCCTGATGGAGCTGTGTGTGTATTCCCGTGTGTGTGGTGAGTATGTGTGGTCCTCTGTGTGCCAACGGAATACACACTCACCTTGCCTCACACTAAAGGGAACACGGCCATTCAGAACATCTGAATTAAATAGTGAACGAGGCTGACAAATATGACACGCCAGGCCGATCACATCACATGTGAAGATTCCCTATGAACATACCCTCCGTGTTTAAAAAAAGAAACGAAAGCCTGACAGTAGTACTGACTGATGGCCATTTTGAGACTGTTCTCTCTTTGTACTGATGAGTCGACTAAAAGGGGTTGTGACAAAGCTTCCAATCAAACAAACGAGGGAGACGACGGTAAGAAGAAAGAGAGTCAAAGACATGATGGAGTTGATTGACACATTGTTCTGTTAACCACAGGCTTTGGTATGTGAAAAGCCTGTTCTTGTAATGGGGATTGACAGTCGGCACAGAGAGGTGGTTATCTAATTTTGCACCAATCAGAGACGCAACCTCTCCAAACAGGCTGCGTTCAGAAGTCAAGAGCGGTGTGAGGGTAATTAAAAACAGAACAAAAGAGCTTTTCTGACGCTGTAGAAAGAGGGAGGGAGAGGCGAGGAGGAGAGACAAGGTGGAAACTCTTGTCAAAAAAGAAAGGAAAGTGTGTGTGTGTGTGTGCGTGTGTGTGTGTGTGCGCGCGCGCGCGCGCATGTGTAAAGACTGCCACGGCTCATATTTGTCACTCAAAGTCAATGCACTGTTCACTCAATATGAGTCATTTTTACACTTTTACTAATATAATTATAACTAGTAAACGTGTGACCATGGAAGCCTAGAAGAGACAATAACACATTTTAGAACCATCATATGAGTGATCAAAATAACTCAAAAAACGTTCACACCCCCTGTCACACACACACACACACACAGAGAGATGCTGGCACTGAGCTTGTTACCGGCTGATTGGCACCGGCACATTCCGGGAGGTAATTGGCACAATTCTAGTCGTTAACGCAGGGAAATAGCCACATGTCAACTGTCATAAAGAGAGGGAGGGAGTCTTTATGTCAGAGATGAGAAAATAAACAGTGAAAGAGAGAGAAAGAAACAGAAGTAGAGCGAGAGTGGGAGAGAAATAGAGAGAGCGGACGAGCGAGGGAGAGAGAGAGAGGGGGAGGATGAGGGAGAGAGAGAGAGAGGATGAGAGAGAGAGAGAGAGAGAGAGAGAGAGAGAGAGAGAGAGAGAGAGGATGAGGGAGAGAGACCGGAAAACCATAATACATGCAGGTGAGTGAATGAGGCTGCCAGAAGGAGAGGGAATGAGGCTGCCAGAAGGAGAGGGAATGAGGCTGCCAGAAGGAGAGGGAATGAGGCTGCCAGAAGGAGAGGGAATGAGGCTGCCAGAAGGAGAGGGAATGAGGCTGCCAGAAGGAGAGGGAATGAGGCTGCCAGAAGGAGAGGGAATGAGGCTGCCAGAAGGAGAGGGAATGAGGCTGCCAGAAGGAGAGGGAGTGAGAGAAAGGGAGAACAGAGAGAGAAAGGGAGAACAGAGAGAGAGAGAGAGAGACAGAGAGAGACAGAGACAGAGACAGAGACAGAGAGAGAGAGAGAGAGAGAGAAGAAGAAAAGAGGATTGAGAAGAGATAAAGTCATACCGTAATGACAATTTATGAGGAAGAGTGGGAGAGGAGAGATGAAGAGGACAGACAGAGAGAGAGGAAGAACCTAGCTAGTAGCTCCTCATGAACACCTACTGTACTCTCAGATAAATGACTGGATTCAGGCCAGGGTAATACGAGATTCAAAATCACACAATTCATTCTTATCTCCTAATTACTAAGACTCTCTCGGTGTGTTTTGTATTGTCTAGATTAGAGGGATGTGAAATGATTATCAAATCTCTCGTCCTATAGTATAGACCTAAATCGCTTCCTTTTTGAAAGGAAAAACGTATTGTTTTAAGAACAATGAGTACCGTATTCTAATCTGCTTACAAGACAAAAAACATGCCGGTTATGAACATGCAGTACATGCGCACACACTGGCACGCCCACAAGATCCTGCACGTGGAGAAGAAGAAGATGATGGATCGATGTGGTTGGAGATGTGTGTGTGTTTGTGCGTGCCTGCGTGTAGCCTAGTATGTGTGTGTGTGTGTGTGTGTGTGTGTGTGTGTGTAGCCTAGAATGTGTGTGTGTGTGTGTGTGTGTGTGTGTGTAGCCTAGTATGAGTGTGTGTGTGTGTGTGTAGCCTAGTATGTGTGTGTGTGTGTAGCCTAGTATGTGTGTGTGTGTGTGTGTGTGTGTGTGTGTGTGTGTGTGTAGCCTAGTATATGTGTGTGTGTGTGTGTGTGTGTGTGTGTGTGTGTGTGTGTGTGTGTGTGTGTGTGTGTGTGTGTGTGTGTGTGTGTGTGTGGGCGTCCAGTTAGAACACTAACAGGAGGCACTATCAGGCACAGACGTCCTCATTACCACTGGAGGCCAAGGGGACAGTGGAGGTCAGCTGTGTCAGAGAGGTTCGTCTTCAGCTCTAATTGTCTACTGGGTTTGGGTAAGCCACCTCCACTGCCCAAGACCTGTCCATACCGTCTCTAGTCCTGGTGCTGCTGTCATTACAGCTCTCTGTCCCCTCTAACAGAGGGAGAACTGCTGGTTGAACCTTGTGGGTGGGTTGCAGAGCTCCTTGCTACCACACCTAACAACCCCATCTTGTGAAATGTTGTTAGTGGTGGAGACGAAGATGTAGAGCTGTGAGTGCAAAACGTATTTGTTTTTGCATTTATACAAGACAAACCCATGGCAAGCTGTGGGTGGAAAGCACTGAAAATGGGCCGGGTGGTTGGATCATTTGGATGGAAGGGAAAATGAGAGTAATCACTGAGGGAATATATTCCAAGTGAAGTAAAACTGGATATTTTCTGTACAAGCCTGTAGAAGTCCTTCACTGTGTGACTGACTGATCTCTCTGAGTTAGCACCTGTGTCATTTATTCATATAGTCATCTATATTACTATACATCTCCACTACACACACAAATTACACATCTGGAGAACGAGCTACACAAGCTTACAGAATAATTATTCACTCACAGCGAGCTAGACAACAAACCATATGCCCTAAATCTGTCCTGACTACGAATATGGAAATATGTGCCGAATCAACGTGTATAAATACTAATATGACAGAAAGGAGAGAGCTGTGTGTTTACTGGGTATAAAGATATACATAAATGTGATGCCCTTCTCCATATTTATGCATTAGATCAGTGTGAAGTGGAAAACAACAGTACATCTGATGTACCCTGAATGAGGGGGGGTTATGGATATGAGTATAATAGATGTTAGTCCGAGGTTTGCCTTCGGTTAGTTCCTTGTGTTGACTGCTGTTGGCTGTGGTAGCCTTGCTCATATCTCATTCTTAGCTCTACTGAGAACCCTGTCCTGGGTGGGTGGTGAAGTACCTAAAGTCTTGATAGGTACCCTATAACTCAGTACTGCTCATAGCCAATGTTCCCTCAAAACAAATGTGCCACTGAGCAATTTTCAGGTCTGCTGAGCGCAACTTCCGGCGCGCGTTTACTGTGAACCCTGAGGCTGTGTAGACGCTTTAAGTTAGTTTCAGACAGTGGTCAATTAGCCTGCTGCGGCTATTTGATCATAATGTAGGCCTACCAGAGTTGCTTACCATCAAAAACAATGGAGAAAATGCATCCCATGACATTTTAACATGGAAATATCTGTTCTACCATTCAGCCTACAGTAGCAGTGTGGTGTTCAATGTAGGCCTACATACCATGAGACGAATCCAATTGTCCTTCAGACAAGGAGGTGACTGAAAATGTTTGATGCAAGAAACCACTTTACAAAATGAAATGCAGCATTATTCCCATACCATTATTACTGAGAATCAGTACTTATGTTACCCTCTGCCTATTTGCAACTTAACATATTCAAACCTGTTTCAAAATACAACATTGCCCCGTTAACACCAACAAAAAAAAAGCTCTTTACCTGACTCGCTTTTCAAAGATGTCTAGAAATGCACACGTTTTATGCTCCCCCTGTAAGGAACAATCCCTCCCCCATTGCTGACTATAAATGATCTATAACTGGGCTAATATTATTATTATTTTTTTATTTCACCTTTATTTAACCAGGTAGGCTAGTTGAGAACAAGTTCTCATTTACAACTGCGACCTGGCCAAGATAAAGCATAGCAGTATGAGCAGACAACACAGAGTTACACATGGAGTAAACAATTAACAAGTCAATAACACAGTAGAAAACAAAGGGGGAGTCTATATACAATGTGTGCAAAAGGCATGAGGTAGGCGAATAATTACAATTTTGCAGATTAACACTGGAGTGATAAATGATCAGATGGTCATGTACAGGTAGAGATATTGGTGTGCAAAAGAGCAGAAAAGTAAATAAATAAAAACAGTATGGGGATGAGGTAGGTGAAAATGGGTGGGCTATTTACCAATAGACTATGTACAGCTGCAGCGATCGGTTAGCTGCTCAGATAGCTGATGTTTGAAGTTGGTGAGGGAGATAAAAGTCTCCAACTTCAGCGATTTTTGCAATTCGTTCCAGTCACAGGCAGCAGAGTACTGGAACGAAAGGCGGCCAAATGAGGTGTTGGCTTTAGGGATGATCAGTGAGATACACCTGCTGGAGCGCGTGCTACGGATGGGTGTTGCCATCGTGACCAGTGAGCTGAGATAAGGCGGAGCTTTACCTAGCATGGACTTGTAGATGACCTGGAGCCAGTGGGTCTGGCGACGAATATGTAGTGAGGGCCAGCCGACTAGAGCATACAAGTCGCAGTGGTGGGTGGTATAAGGTGCTTTAGTGACAAAACGGATGGCACTGTGATAGACTGCATCCAGTTTGCTGAGTAGAGTGTTGGAAGCCATTTTGTAGATGACATCGCCGAAGTCGAGGATCGGTAGGATAGTCAGTTTTACTAGGGTAAGCTTGGCGGCGTGAGTGAAGGAGGCTTTGTTGCGGAATAGAAAGCCGACTCTTGATTTGATTTTCGATTGGAGATGTTTGATATGAGTCTGGAAGGAGAGTTTGCAGTCTAGCCAGACACCTAGGTACTTATAGATGTCCACATATTCTAGGTCGGAACCATCCAGGGTGGTGATGCTAGGCGGGCATGCGGGTGCAGGCAGCGATCGGTTGAAAAGCATGCATTTGGTTTTACTAGCGTTTAAGAGCAGTCGGGGGCCACGGAAGGAGTGTTGTATGGCATTGAAGCTTGTTTGGAGGTTAGATAGCACAGTGTCCAATGACGGGCCGAAAGTATATAGAATGGTGTCGTCTGCGTAGAGGTGGATCAGGGAATCGCCCGCAGCAAGAGCAACATCATTGATGTATACAGAGAAAAGAGTCGGCCCGAGAATTGAACCCTGTGGCACCCCCATAGAGACTGCCAGAGGACCGGACAGCATGCCCTCCGATTTGACACACTGAACTCTGTCTGCAAAGTAATTGGTGAACCAGGCAAGGCAGTCATCCGAAAAACCGAGGCTACTGAGTCTGCCGATAAGAATATGGTGATTGACAGAGTCGAAAGCCTTGGCAAGGTCGATGAAGACGGCTGCACAGTACTGTCTTTTATCGATGGCGGTTATGATATCGTTTAGTACCTTGAGTGTGGCTGAGGTGCACCCGTGACCGGCTCGGAAACCAGATTGCACAGCGCAGAAGGTACAGTGGGATTCGAGATGGTCAGTGACCTGTTTGTTGACTTGGCTTTCGAAGACCTTAGATAGGCAGGGCAGGATGGATATAGGTCTGTAACAGTTTGGGTCCAGGGTGTCTCCCCCTTTGAAGAGGGGGATGACTGCGGCAGCTTTCCAATCCTTGGGGATCTCAGACGATATGAAAGAGAGGTTGAACAGGCTGGTAATAGGGGTTGCGACAATGGTGGCGGATAGTTTCAGAAATAGAGGGTCCAGATTGTCAAGCCCAGCTGATTTGTACGGGTCCAGGTTTTGCAGCTCTTTCAGAACATCTGCTATCTGGATTTGGGTAAAGGAGAACCTGGAGAGGCTTGGGCGAGGAGCAGCGGGGGGGGGGGGCGGGGCTGTTGGCCGAGGTTGAAGTAGCCAGGCGGAAGGCATGGCCAGCCGTTGAGAAATGCTTATTGAAGTTTTCGATAATCATGGATTTATCGGTGGTGACCGTGTTACCTAGCCTCAGTGCAGTGGGCAGCTGGGAGGAGGTGCTCTTGTTCTCCATTGACTTCACAGTGTCCCAGAACTTTTTGGAGTTGGAGCTACAGGATGCAAACTTCTGCCTGAAGAAGCTGGCCTTAGCTTTCCTGACTGACTGCGTGTATTGGTTCCGGACTTCCCTGAACAGTTGCATATCACGGGGACTATTCGATGCTATTGCAGTCCGCCACAGGATGTTTTTGTGCTGGTCGAGGGCAGTCAGGTCTGGGGTGAACCAAGGGCTGTATCTGTTCTTAGTTCTGCATTTTTTGAACGGAGCATGCTTATCTAAAATGGTGAGGAAGTTACTTTTAAAGAATGACCAGGCATCCTCAACTGACGGGATGAGGTCAATGTCCTTCCAGGATACCCGGGCCAGGTCGATTAGAAAGGCCTGCTCACAGAAGTGTTTTAGGGAGCGTTTGACAGTGATGAGGGGTGGTCGTTTGACTGCGGCTCCGTAGCGGATACAGGCAATGAGGCAGTGATCGCTGAGATCCTGGTTGAAGACAGCGGAGGTGTATTTGGAGGGCCAGTTGGTCAGGATGACGTCTATGAGGGTGCCCTTGTTTACAGAGTTAGGGTTGTACCTGGTGGGTTCCTTGATGATTTGTGTGAGATTGAGGGCATCTAGCTTAGATTGTAGGACTGCCGGGGTGTTAAGCATATCCCAGTTTAGGTCACCTAACAGAACAAACTCTGAAGCTAGATGGGGGGCGATCAATTCACAAATGGTGTCCAGGGCACAGCTGGGAGCTGAGGGAGGTCGGTAGCAGGCGGCAACAGTGAGAGACTTATTTCTGGAGAGAGTAATTTTCAAGATTAGTAGTTCGAACTGTTTGGGTATGGACCTGGAAAGTATGACATTACTTTGCAGGCTATCTCTGCAGTAGACTGCAACTCCTCCCCCTTTGGCAGTTCTATCTTGACGGAAGATGTTATAGTTGGGTATGGAAATCTCTGAATTTTTGGTGGCCTTCCTGAGCCAGGATTCAGACACAGCAAGGACATCAGGGTTAGCAGAGTGTGCTAGAGCAGTGAGTAAAACAAACTTAGGGAGGAGGCTTCTGATGTTGACATGCATGAAACCAAGGCTTTTTCGATCACAGAAGTCAACAAATGAGGGTGCCTGGGGACATGCAGGGCCTGGGTTTACCTCCACATCACCCGCGGAACAGAGAAGGAGTAGTATGAGAGTGCGGCTAAAGGCTATCAAAACTGGTCGCCTAGAGCGTTGGGGACAGAGAATAAGAGGAGCAGGTTTCTGGGCATGGTAGAATATATTCAGGGCATAATGCAAACTCACTAACTAGCAAAGGATATGTACAAATGTGCACACATGTAGCTCTCACTTTGATCTCATAATAAACTACTCACGTCCGTTCACGCTGTACACATAGTCCAGTTTAAAGTGAATGGCACAGATCCATATATGGCAATGGTCCATTTTCATACACTGTAGGCCTACTGCGGCTCTGATTTGTTATCGCGCACCGGTCTGTGTAGAGTACGGGCCTGAGTCGTGCCTGTCAATGCAATAGAATCCTACTCCGATGCATTCTGCCTCCAAGAAAATATCTTGCATAGTTCGTTTTGCAAACTAAGTCTTGCATAGTTACTTTTGTTTCTGTATGTTGCGTTGAAAGTGTCACAATTCCCAAAGTAAAGGGAAACATCGATAGTGTTAACTAGCGGGGAAAACTCTAAAAAGTCTAGGGAAGTTCAATCTCGTTCTTCTCTGCGCAGGCTAATATTACTTCTGCGTGGCAGTCCCGGGGGAGCTGCACGGCCGCACATGCGCACAACTTCAAGGGAACATTGATCATAACAAGAAGAGGAGGGAACATGGGAAGGGAACATGTCTAACCGACAAGAAGAGGAGTTATCCCCTGCAGGACTTTTAAGAGACCTAGGTGCTATTGTCCTGCACACAGTACTACTGTACTGTGTTCCTCGCTTTCATCTACCTGTGACATTCCTTTTGGAGCCGTTACAAATGGATGTTTGTTCACGTTTGACTCTGCGACTCCGAGACACACAAAGAGAAGGAGAGAGAGCAAAAAAACAGAAAGGAGAGAGAAAATGAGAAAGCGAGCCAGAGCCGTGAATCATACCCCAGGAACACATCACGACTGAGATGATTGACAAGCAGCATCCTGAAGGGGAGTCATTGGGTTGGTTGCCATGGGGATTAGGTCTGGCCTCCTGACACACACTCTCCCCTGGGTCGCACTAATGAACACACACGTCCTGTTCCTCCACTGTTCCTCCAATGACCAGGCACTCAAAAGGGCTCATACCCTCCACCCTCGCCTTGTCTCCTCTGCTCATCTGATGGTGTGCGGAGAAGCACTCTGCTGTTCACTGGCACGGTGACCTGACTGACGGCCTGTTGTGTACTTTACACCTTAGCCTTCCCTGTGAAGAGGGACCGGGGCTAAAAGTATATTTAGACTGAAGAATACCAGTTACACAGCATGAGAGAAAAAGTGCAAACTGGACTGGCCAGGGATTCAAGCTTTTCTAGATTGGTGTGTATGAAATAGACTGTAAATCAAATCAGATCAAATCATATGTTTTTTAGTCACATGCGCCGAATACAACAGGTTACAGTGAAATGCTTACTTACGAGCCCCTAACCAACAATGCAGTTGAAAAAAATACAGATAAGAATAAGAGATAAGAAATTGAAGAGCAGCAGTAAAATAACAATAGCGAGACTATATACAGGGGGGTACCGGTACAAAATAAATGTGCAGCGGCACCGGTTAGTTGAGGTAATATGTAGGTAGAGTTATTAAAGTGACTATGCATAGATGTTAACAACAGAGAGTAGCAGCGGTGTAAAAGACGGGGGGGGGGGGCAATGCAAATAGTCTGGGTAACCATTTGATTAGGTGTTCAGGAGTCTTATGTCTTGGGGGTAGAAGCTGTTTAGAATCCTCTTGGACCTAGACTTGGCGCTCCGGTACCGCTTGCCATTAGGTACAAACAGTCTATGACTAGGGTGGCTGGAGTCTTTGACAATTTTGAGGACCTTCCTCTGACACCGCCTGGTATAGAGGTCCTGGATGGCAGGAAGCTTGGCCCCAGTGATGTACTACCCTCTGTAGTGCCTTGCGGTAGGAGGCCGAGCAGTTGCCATACCAGGCAGTGATGCAACCAGCTCTCGATGGTGCAGCTGTATAAACTTTTGAGGATCTGAGGACCCATGCCAAATCTTTTCAGTCTCCTGAGGAGGAATATCTTTTGTTGTGCCCTCTTCACGACTGTCTTGGTGTGCATGGACCATGTTAGTTTGTTAGTAACGTGGACACAAAGGAACTTGAATCTCTCAACCTGCACCGCTGCAGCCCTGTTGCTGAGAATGGGGGCGTGCTTGGTCCTCTTTTTCCTGTAGTTCACAATCATCTCCTTTGTCTTGATCACGTTGAGGGAAAGGTTGTTGTCCTGGCACCACATGGCCAGGTCTCTGACCTCCTCCCTATAGGCTGTCTCGTCGTTGTCGGTGATCAGGCCTACCACTGTTGTGTCATCGGCAAACGTAATGATGGAAATCTTAGGTTTTATTACATACAGTAGGGAGGAACTATTGGATATAAGAGCAACGTCAACTCACCAACATTACGACCAGAAATACGACTTTCCCGGATCCTCTGTCTGGTCCACCACCCAGGACAATGGATCGGATCCCAGCCGGCGACCCAAAACAACAGCACCGCAGGAGGGGCAGAAGAAGCGGTCTTCTGGTCAGGCTCCGTAGACGGGCACATCGTGCACCGCTCCCGAGTTTACTACTCGCCAACGTCCAGTCTCTTGACAAGGTAGATGAAATCCGAGCAAGGGTTGCTTTCCAGAGAGACATCAGAGATTGTAACGTTCTTTGTTTCACAGAAATGTGACTCACTCGAGACACGCTATCGGAGTCGGTACAACCACCAGGTTTCTTCACGCAACGCGCCGACAGAAACAAACATCTCTCTGGTAAGAAGAAGGGCGGGGGGTATGCCTTATGATTAACGAGACGTGGTGTGATCATAACAACATACAGGAAATCAAGTCCTTTTGCTCACCTGACCTAGAATTCCTTACAATCAAATGTCGACCTCATTATCTACCAAGAGAATTCTCTTCGATTATAATCACATCCCCATAGATGGGGATTTTAACAAGGCTAATCTGAAAACAAGACTCCCTAAATTTTATCAGCATATCGAATGCGCTACCCGGGCGGAAAACATTTTGGATAATCTGACCACGACTCCATTTTGTTGCTCCCAGCCTATAGACAGAAATTAAAACAGGAAACGCCCACGCTCAGGTTTGTTCAACGCTGGTCCGACCAATCTGATTCCGCGCTTCAAGATTGCTTCGATCACGTGGACTGGGATATGTTCCGCATAACGTCGGACAATAACATTGATGAATACGCTGATTCGGTGAGCGAGTTTATTAGCAAGTGCATCGGTGATGTTGTACCCACATCAACTATTAAAACCTTCCCCAACCAGAAACCGTGGAATGATGGATTTTCAGACTCGTCAAAGGAATAAAAGGATTCTGCCAGTCCGTGGTGAGTAATCGGAGTCCTGATGTCCAGAAGTTAGTTTAGATCATTTTCGGCAACATTATGTACAAAATAAGTACAAAAATGCAAATAAACAAACAAAAAACACAATCGAGTAGGGACACGTAAAACGTCTGCCTTTTTAGTATGAACAATGATTCAGTGAAAACAATGAGCAATGAGTTCACTAATTTGACCATTGTTAGATTAATTTGGAACAAATGTGTTTTCCCCGTGAAAGTCATAATCCTGCTACTATGGGTGAGAGGATATGTAGGTGAGAGCCTACCTGGTGTTCAACCTTCCCAAGTTCTCCCATGTCACCTACCACCTCCGCATTCTCCACTGGCTCCCAGTCGAGGCTCGCATCAAATTCAAGACCCTGGGAGAACTTAATTGAGGGAAAATGTACTGACTATGACTGATATGTGGTAAGATGAATGCAATGACTATAAGTAACTCTGGATAAGACTGTCGGCTAAATAACTCAAATGTAAAAAATATAGACATGGTTCTGTTTCCTAGCCCTCTCTCATCCCCTCTCCGCTTCTCTCCTCCTCTCCTCTTCTCTCCTCCTCTCCTCTTCTCTCCTCCTCTCCTCTTCTCATCCCCTCTCCTCTTCTCTCCTCCTCTCCTCTGGTGTGTAAATCCGTTTGGACTTAGAGGGGCCTCTTCCCCGTGGAGCACCAATGACTCGTTACCCATGATAACACGGCAGGACCCCGGCAGACGACGAGATGCCTGAATTAAAAGCCTGCTTCCATGGCAACAGGCTCAGCAGCAAAGCGGCTGCGCCACGTCACCCCTGAACCCTGTCTTTATCTGGGGGCTGTGACAAGTGCTTTGAAGTGGAGCGAGAGACGGAGGGTAGGAAGAGAAGAAAAGAGAGAAGAAAAGAGAGAGAGAGGGAGAACGATAAAGCCACATTCTTTCAGATGGCAGATGTAAGTTGGTTTTAGGAGCTGCTTGCCACATCTTCATGGTGTGAAAGGAGGAGACTGTGTGCCACCGGTGTGAGTTGACCCTTTATGCCCTCTGGGCTTTAATGACAAGGCCTTACAAAGATAATGAAAGGGTCCAACATTCTCTCCTTCTTCTCTATCTATATCCCCCCTACTCCCTCACTTCTAGCCTGATCTCTCTTGAGTGAGCTTTACAGAAACCATGAGAAACCAAAATGGTGGTCTCACCAAACCATTACTCCCACTAGAATAGCCTCTCGGATTTCATTTTTCCTCTGCTCTTGATTAAGTACATTAAATATGTATGGGGATGGAAACACATGTAACAATGACTTTTAGGGGAGCCTGGTTTATGTCTAATGTATTCAGAGCACACAGTAAGACTTATATAAATGACTCAACTGCTGTGCTATTTCAGAAACCTCAATCCCAGTATTTCAGTCCTCTCAGGCCAAAGCCTCATTGGTAATGTTGGTGAGAGGAGCCAAAATAAATGTCTGCTGCAGCTTGTTTTCTTTGTGTGTGTGTGTGTGTGTGTGTGTGTGTGTGTGTGTGTGTGTGTGTGTGTGTGTGTGTGTGTGTGCACGCGTGCATGTGCATCTGTGTGTGTTTAACTATACTAGTGGAGACCAGAAGTCAAACTTGGGGACATTTTGTTAGTCCCCACAAGCTGTAGGGGGATGAGGGTTAAGGTTAGAATTAGTGTTAGGGTTAGAATTAGGTTTAGGGTTAGAATTAGGAGCTAGGGTTAGTTTTAGGGTTAAGGTTTGGAGCTAGGGTTAGTTTTAGGGTTAGGAGCTAGGTTTAGGGTTACGGTTAGGTTTTCGGGTTAAGGTCAGTGTTAGGGTTAAGGTCAGGGTTAGGGTTAAGGTCAGGGTAATGTTTAAGGTCAGGGTTATGGTTAAGGTAAGGGTACGGGTTAAGGATAGGTTTATTGGTCAAGGTTAGGGTACGGGTTAGGTTCAGGGGTTAGGGAAAATGGGACTGAACTGTACGTCTCCACAAGGTTAGTTTGTGTGCGTGTGTGTTGAGTAGTTAGAGTGGGAGTGCGTGTTTGTTCCAATATCTATCGGTACATCAGACATCAATGTGTAGCATCAGGGCTAGCTGTGTAAAGGGTCTGTGAGGCCTGAAGGATTATTCCTCCTCTGTCTCAACCCATTCCCTGGAGGAACACACTGTGTCTGTGTACTGTGTACTGTGTACTGTGTACTGTGTCTGTGTACTGTGTACTGGGGATGTTCATCTTTTTCTGTTTCTTTCTCACAACAAGAAAGTATGCTGCATCACCACAGTGGGCAGAAAGTATGCTGCATCACCACAGTGGGCAGAAAGTATGCTGCATCACCACAGTGGGCAGAAAGTATGCTGCATCACCACAGTGGGCAGAAAGTATGCTGCATCACCACAGTGGGCAGAAAGTATGCTGCATCACCACAGTGGGCTGAAAGTATGCTGCATCACCACAGTGGGCAGAAAGTATGCTGCATCACCACAGTGGGCAGAAAGTATGCTGCATCACCACAGTGGGCAGAAAGTATGCTGCATCACCACAGTGGGCTGAAAGTATGCTGCATCACCACAGTGGGCAGAAAGTATGCTGCATCACCACAGTGGGCAGAAAGTATGCTGCATCACCACAGTGGGCAGAAAGTATGCTGCATCACCACAGTGGGCTGAAAGTATGCTGCATCACCACAGTGGGCTGAATCTGGAATAGGACGTCATAATGACGGCATATTCTGGTTTGAAACAGTTTCTTGCTGTAGAGGAATCATTATAACTTGTTATCTTGTGCCAATGCAGATTATTTTGGCTACTGCAGGTCAGCATCAAAGCATTGATGATGTCAGCGCTTTTAAACCACCAAAACACATCAAAAGTGGTGCTTTTAAACCACTCCTATACCAGTATTTTGTGTTCACAATACATTTTCATATTTTCAGGAGTATGTGCTTCAATATGACATAAATCCAATAATTGGAAAAGGACAGACAAAAAAAAAACCTGGGAGCAGATTAATATTGTAAAAGGTCAACAGGAGAAGTAGGCTACCTGTGTAATCTCAGATGATCAGAGATTATCCCATAATTGTGGAGGGTGTGGTGCATACAGTAGATGCCATTATGGATTAAATGTTGAGAATCCCCTTTAAAACAGCACCAGAGTAGATAGAAATGGTTGTCCTCAGAAAACAGGAATACTTCAATAGTAATACTACTGTGATTTTGACATACATTGCCAATAAACTGACTATCTGACCATCAGCTGTCATGTTCAATCCAATACAGTAATGAAGGACCACAAAAAATACAAAAGCTGCTCCCAGCATCCAAGGTCCATACCAGGTCAAACTGTGTGTTTGTATGTGTGTGTGTACAGTACGTGCATGTGTGTGTGTGTGTGCGTGAGTACAGTATTATGTTTTGTTTTCATTCGAATCTGTGATGTGAATCCTCGCGTAGCACCATCTACAGTACGCCTGGAAAATAAAGCTGAGTCCATGAGAATCCATCTAAGTGATTTAGCATAGTGCTGTAAGACATGGGCAGAATGGGCACATTAGGCCACCGCCTCGCTGCCTGGCATTGACTGCCTGCCTGCCTCACCCTCTCTGCCCTGGCCTGGGCATAGCCCTCTAGTAAAAGAGCCACGGAGACAACTGACAACCCACTGGATCCAAACCCAACAACCTTCAAAAGCTCTTCTCTCTCTCTCTCCCTCTCTGTCTCCCTGTGGCTGGAATACGACAGCTCTTCTCTCTCCCTCTCTGTCTCCCTGTGGCTGGAATACGACAGCTCTTCTCTCTCTCTCTCCCTCTCTGTCTCCCTGTGGCTGGAATACGACAGCTCTTCTCTCTCTCTCTCTCTCCCTCTCTGTCTCCCTGTGGCTGGAATACAACAGCTATTCTCTCTCTCCCTCTCTGTCTCCCTGTGGCTGGAATACGACAGCTCTTCTCTCCCTCCCTCTCTGTCTCCCTGTGGCTGGAATACGACAGCTTTTCTCTCTCTCTCTCCCTCTCTGTCTCCCTGTGGCTGGAATACGACAGCTCTTCTCTCTCCCTCTCTGTCTCCCTGTGGCTGGAATACGACAGCTCTTCTCTCTCTCTCTCCCTCTCTGTCTCCCTGTGGCTGGAATACGACAGCTCTTCTCTCTCTCTCTCTCTCCCTCTCTGTCTCCCTGTGGCTGGAATACAACAGCTATTCTCTCTCTCCCTCTCTGTCTCCCTGTGGCTGGAATACGACAGCTCTTCTCTCCCTCCCTCTCTGTCTCCCTGTGGCTGGAATACGACAGCTTTTCTCTCTCTCTCTCCCTCTCTGTCTCCCTGTGGCTGGAATACGACAGCTCTTCTCTCTCCCTCTCTGTCTCCCTGTGGCTGGAATACGACAGCTCTTCTCTCTCTCTCTCCCTCTCTGTCTCCCTGTGGCTGGAATACGACAGCTCTTCTCTCTCTCTCTCTCTCCCTCTCTGTCTCCCTGTGGCTGGAATACAACAGCTATTCTCTCTCTCCCTCTCTGTCTCCCTGTGGCTGGAATACGACAGCTCTTCTCTCCCTCCCTCTCTGTCTCCCTGTGGCTGGAATACGACAGCTTTTCTCTCTCTCTCTCCCTCTCTGTCTCCCTGTGGCTGGAATACGACAGCTCTTCTCTCTCCCTCTGTCTCCCTGTGGCTGGAATACGACAGCTCTTCTCTCTCTCTCTCCCTCTCTGTCTCCCTGTGGCTGGAATACGACAGCTCTTCTCTCTCTCTCTCTCTCCCTCTCTGTCTCCCTGTGGCTGGAATACAACAGCTATTCTCTCTCTCCCTCTCTGTCTCCCTGTGGCTGGAATACGACAGCTCTTCTCTCCCTCCCTCTCTGTCTCCCTGTGGCTGGAATACGACAGCTTTTTTCTCTCTCTCTCCCTCTCTGTCTCCCTGTGGCTGGAATACAAGAGCTCTTCTCTCTCCCTCTCTGTGGCTGGAATACGACAGCTCTTCTCTCTCCCTCTCTGTCTCCCTGTGGCTGGAATACAACAGCTATTCTCTCTCCCTCTCTGTCTCCCTGTGGCTGGAATACGACAGTTCTTCTCTCTCTCTCCCTCCCTCTCTGTCTCCCTGTGGCTGGAATACGACTGCTCTCCTCTCTCTCCCTCTCTGTCTCCCTGTGGCTGGAATACGACAGCTCTTCTCTCTCTCCCTCTCTGTCTCCCTGTGGCTGGAATACGACAGCTCTTCTCTCTCCCTCCCTCTCTGTCTCCCTGTGGCTGGAATACGACAGCTCTTCTCTCTCTCCCTCTCTGTCTCCCTGTGGCTGGAATACAACAGCTCCTCTCTCTCCCTCCCTCTCTGTCTCCCTGTGGCCGGAATACAACAGCTCTTCTCTCTCTCCCTCTCTGTCTCCCTGTGGCTGGAATACGACTGCTCTTCTCTCTCTCCCTCTCTGTCTCCCTGTGGCTGGAATACGACAGCTCTTCTCTCTCTCCCTCTCTGTCTCCCTGTGGCTGGAATACGACAGCTCTTCTCTCTCTCCCTCTCTGTCTCCCTGTGGCTGGAATACGACAGCTCTTCTCTCTCTCCCTCTCTGTCTCCCTGTGGCTGGAATACGACAGCTCTTCTCTCTCTCCCTCTCTGTCTCCCTGTGGCTGGAATACGACAGCTCTTCTCTCTCTCCCTCTCTGTCTCCCTGTGGCTGGAATACAACAGCTCTTTCCTCTGCAGTGACTCTGCTACATATTTCTGCAGATGCATATGCAACCACAGACTTGGGCCCATCTGTTTTTCCCTAGCCGGGTTCCTAAAGCGTTTCTGTGAGAAAATGCCTGACAAACAGAGAGAGAGAGAGAGAGAGAAAGAGAGAGAGGAAAAAGGCTCTCAGGATCAGTTCGGGTCTATTTTCTCTTTCAACAGCTGTGTTTTACTTCAGAAAATAAGAAAAATAAGGGTAATGGACTGGTGTCTTTATTCAAGTGAGGTAAGCAAGTGTGTAAATAATTAATGACGCTGGACACCTGCCTAGGCTTCCACTTCAATACAGTATCCCCTCCATTTTTATTCCATACAAACTACAATCTGTCATTCCATTCAGACTTCAGGCACCTTTGTTGATGATGGCAGTGATATCATTGATTCTCTCTGCTCCGTCACAGGTGTGTCATCAGAATGAATTATCCCACTGAGCCAATCAGAGCGAAGAAGCTTGATTGGAATCATGCTGACACAAACAGTTGGAATCACCGATAGAAAAAAGCCTATTAGAAGAAGTAAGAAGTAGAGTTTCGGCCCAAACTTTTCTCTCCGTTTAGTTTTGTCAGCACTTCTCACCGAGGATAAAGGCAATGAAGTCCCACTCACTTAACTCAGCTTTTCCAGGTCAGTCGCAGGCCTTTTCAGAGTTCAGACCTGAGAAGAACTCACTGCAAAGGATACTTATTCTCTCTGGCTCAATCTCTCTCTCTCTGGCTCAATCTCTCTCTCTCTGGCTCAATCTCTCTCTCTCTCTGGCTCAATCTCTCTCTCTCTCTCTGGCCCTCTCTCAATTCAATTCAATTCAACTTGCTTTATAAGCATTACGTAACAATGTACATATTTCCAAAGCTTACTTTGGATATTTACAATATTAAGATAATAAGAATCAAAATTGCCAACAGGACTACAGTAACAACAATAACCAAGGGTCAAAATAACCACATATTTAACAATAAGCATAGAGGACATGTGCAGGTTGGTTGGTCTGTCAGACACTGTCCCTCAACTTATGGCAGGCAGCAATGTCGAATTTGGGGAAATGACACTATCTAGTTGTTTTATATCTTTGACATTTTGTCAGGAAATGCAGCTCTGTCTCAGGTTCTGCTGTGGTGCAGTGGTTGCACAGCCTTTCCTCTACAGGGAGCCAGGTTTTCCTGTGTCTACCCTTCTCAATGGCAAGGCTGTGCTCACTGAGCCTGTACTTTGTCAAGGTTTTTCTAAGGTTTTGATCAGTAACCATGGTCAAATAGTTAGCCACGGTGTACTGTCGATTTAGGGCCAGACAGCACTGCATTTTGCTCTGTGCTTATGTTTCCCAATAAGCAATGTAGTTTTGTTTTGATTGTGTTGTAATTATTTTTATTCTGATTGATTGGATGTTCTGGTCCTGATGCTTCAGTGTGTTAGTAGAACAAGTTAGAACATATCACTCTCTCACTCTCCCACTCTCCCACTCTCTCACTCTCTCACTCTCTCACTCTCTCACTCTCCCACTCTCTCACTCTCCCACTCTCCCACACCCTCACTCTCTCACTCTCACTCTCACTCTCTCACTCTCCCACTCTCGGTCCCTGTAATCTATAACGAAGGCCTTTGAATTCACCACAACGTGTTAGGTAGTGGAATGGAGGGGTAGGGAGAAGTGCTACTTGACAGAGGGAGGATAATACACAGTGGCCCTGTTCAGGAGCCCTGCTCTGATTGCAGATAACTTCATGTTTCCCCTCCCGATGACATGCCAACCATTGCCCAATTTATTTAAGTAAGACATCCTGAAAGGTATGCATATCTGAGACAGAAACAACTTAATCTCAAATCTACCAGGCCACTTAAAAGATACACCCTCTTAAGATTCTAACAATTACTATTAACCAGTTAGAGCTCTAGGGGCGCTATTTCATTTTTGGATAAAAAACGTTCCCGTTTTAAGCGCGATATTTTGTCACGAAAAGATGCTCGACTATGCATATTCTTGACAGTTTTGGAAAGAAAACACTCTGAAGTTTCAGAATCTGCAAAGATTTTGTCTGTAAGTGCCCCAGAACTCATTCTACAGGCGAAACCAAGATGATGCATCAACCAGGAATTAGCAGAATTTCTGAAGCTCTGTTTTCCATTGTCTCCTTATATGGCTGTGATTGCGCAAGGAATGAGCCTACACTTTCTGTCGTTCGCCCAAGGTCTTAGCAGCATTGTGACGTATTTGTAGGCATATCATTGGAAGATTGACCATAAGAGACTACATTTTCCAAGTGTCCGCCTGGTGTCCTGCGTCGAATTCGGTGCGCAATTGCCAGCTGCTTCTACTTTACCATTTGATTCAGGGGAGAAAGCATGTGTCCAAGAACGATGTATCAATGAAGAGATATGTGAAAAACACCTTGATGATTGATTCTAAACAAAGTTTGCCATGTTTTCAGTCAATATTATGGAGTTAATTTGGAAAAAAGTTTGCGTTTTGAGGACTGAATTTATGGATTTTTTTTGGTAGCCAAATGTGATGTATAAAACGGAGCTATTTCTAATACACAAGGAATCTTTTTGGA
>NC_048569.1:38747390-38764890 GCF_013265735.2 Oncorhynchus mykiss
CAGATTCTGGAAGGACATAACATAGGGCTGTTACAGACATCTTGTGCGAACGTAAATTGACGATTTATGGTTTTAGATGGCTTTAGCATTTAGTTTTTTGGATTCTGAAATAAAGGAGATCTGCTGACACGCAGATAAAGAAAATGTAAGCATCGACAGATGGATAGTGAAACGTCTTTTATGGAAGTAACCACAAAATGTTCCTCCCAGCTGGTTCAGAAATGGTCTCCTCATCACCATTGTAATTTGAGCAAAATAGAAACCACAAAGTGGAAAAGAGTGGATTTGATGCCTACATCCACACTATGTGACTGCTCCCCACTGGCATGTCTGAAACTGCTGCTGACACTGAGAGAGCGAGAGAGAGAGAGAGAGAGAGAGTGAGAGAGAGAGAGGGAGACAGAAAGAGAGGGAGACAGAGAGAGAGAGAGAGAGAGAGAGAGACAGAGAGAGAGAGAGAGACAGAGAGAGAGAAAGAGAGAGGGAGACAGAGAGAGAGAGGGAGACAGAGAGAGAGAGAGAGAGAGAGAGAGAGAGAGAGAGAGAGAGAGAGAGAGAGAGAGAGAGAGAGAGAGAGAGAGAGAGAGGGAATGCATTGGTTTGAGTGTGATCAAACCAATGCTATTAAAGAGTTGTGATGTTGGGCAGCAGGCTGGCAGGCCGGCATACTGTCAGACTGAAGGAGAGAGGAATGGCAAAAGAAGAATCACTCAGAAAGCTTCTGAAATGCCAATACTATAGTACAGCCATTGGCAGAGTTTGAATACAGAACTATGTAGACAATGGGGACTATTTTAAGGTGGCTGAGCATTTAACAACTCTCCAGTCATTCTCCATGGTGTAAGACTGTCCGGCAGACATTTGGAACTATCACAGAAGAAGTCTCAATTCCATGACATAAATATAACTCTCTGAGTCACTCAGTAGCCAGCCTGCTCTGGGATTTAAGGTTATAAATGATAATTATTTCTCTAGTCCGTACATAGTCTGTCCACCCATTTGATATTGAGTCCAAATGCCTCTTCCCAAAGCTGGACTTCAGCTGGTTTCAGTTAGAGGACTATCAAAAGAGAGAGAAGTCCAACTGGAATTGAAACAGTTTATTGATCATCTCACCACTCGACATCCCCTGCTGGAGGAGAAGAGCTTAACTCTGAGATGTTCTCATAACAAAATACATTAGCACCAGACTTTAACCAAAACCCCGCTGTACACCATAACAGCCGGATCAGCACCAGGGACCAAATAGCCCTGAAACACAAATACTAGGAGAACTGAAGTTCCATTTCAACCTCATGTCTGTCTTTAGGAGCATATGGTGCATTTCAGTGTCATAAAATGCTGAAATGGAAAGTTTGCATTGAAAGCAATTTCCGTAAAGATCAAGTATGAAATTAAAAGATTGGATCGTGCGTATAAGATTGAGGGAAACGTATTCAGATATACAGTAGCTTTGGGGAATTTCGTCAGTATGCTGTTTTTTTTATCAGAGAGAGAGAGAGAGAAGTGTGTGTGTGTGTGTGAGAGAGAGAAATGGAGGAACAGAGAGTGAAATGAGTAGCTCCTGAGTGATATTTATGAACCGTGTCTCCTTCCTCTCTGTTCTCCTCCTCCTCCTCCTCCTCTCCCAGGCTCAGGAGATGTGGAGCTGGGTGAGCAGCAGGGTATAAGGCTGAGTAGACATTCCTGTGGGAGTCACACCATTCCCTGTTACACCACAGAAATACCTCTGCCTCCCCAGGCCTCCCTACAGGCCCCAGCTACCACCACATTTGACTGCCATTATGCTAAGTGCATGGTGTTTGGCTTCTTGTCCTGCGAAATTACAGAAGTCTCACAGTTATGGGTTATTTCGACGCATTCTCTCCCTCACTTAATAAACCTATAAACCCTGATGCAGATGTAAACTAGAGGACTGGCGACCAGAGAGAATTACCAAGGTGAAACTTAATTAGATGAATGTGAGCTTTACTAGTTTTGTGAAAAATAACAACGCCACAAACACATACAATTTCAGCTTCTAGGTTCAGTATAACGGGTTTAATTACCTAGGTCAATTGAAGGACATTTTTTGTTGGTTTTTCTGAGAAGTCATTCATTTCATTTGCTTGTGTACCCATTTCAGCGTCTCTATGGTGTTTAATGACGCTATCGAAATACCTCAAGAATGGTGGCAAGTCATTCTGAGGTCGCAACAAGTACAGAATGTCACAGTAAAGTTGCATAGGAATAAACCACCAGGTAGAACTATAAGCATCCCCTGACCTGTCGGTCAGGTCACAGGTATCTAGAGTAACCATGGAGAGGAAAGTGGAGTCAGGTAAATCACTGGCCAATGAGAGTCCATGTCATTTTAGCAGAAGGGAAACGTGGGCTGCAATACATCACAATAACACACACCCAAACAGTCACGAACGTACCACAAATCACAGTGGGGGGGAAAGAATACTCCGGGTCCACAGAGGACAGCCTTTATGACACCACCCGCCTCACAGTGTTAAAATTGATCACTGTACATGCCCCCCCCCCCCACCACCACCACCTGAATTTATCAGCCCTGAGTGTTACTTAGCCCCTGATTAAACCATCTGTTTAAGGAGGGGAGGGAGGGGGGGAAGGGGGGGAACTAGTCCAGAGTTTCCATTAGTCTCCAGAGGGACTGTGGCTATCTATGAGGTGGCCTGGGTCTGCCAGGAAGCCCAGGAGAGAGAGGAGCTACAGTAATCCATTCAGGACAATCTAATAGCGGGGCAAGAGGGATCCATTCTAATAGCAGAGCGAGAGGGATCCATTCTGATAGCAGAGCAAGAGGGATCCATTCTGATAGCAGAGCAAGAGGGATCCATTCTGATAGCAGAGCAAGAGGGATCCATTCTGATAGCAGAGCAAGAGGGATCCATTCTGATAGCAGAGGAAGAAGGATCCATTCTAATAGCAGAGGAAGAAGGATCCATTCTGATAGCAGAGGAAGAAGGATCCATTCTGATAGCAGAGCAAGAGGGATCCATTCTGATAGCAGAGGAAGAAGGATCCATTCTAATAGCAGAGGAAGAGGGATACATTCTAATAGCAGAGCAAGAGGGATCCATTCTGATAGCAGAGGAAGAAGGATCCATTCTAATAGCAGAGGAAGAGGGATCCATTCTAATAGCAGAGGAAGAGGGATCCATTCTAATAGCAGAGGAAGAAGGATCCATTCTAATAGCAGAGGAAGAAGGATCCATTCTAATAGCAGAGGAAGAAGGATCCATTCTAATAGCAGAACAAGGGGGATCCATTCTAATAGCAGAACAAGGGGGATCCATTCTAATAGCAGAGGAAGAAAGATCCATTCTAATAGCATAGCAAGAAGGATCCATTCTAATAGCAGAACAAGGGGGATCCATTCTAATAGCAGAGGAAGAAGGATCCATTCTAATAGCAGAGCAGGAGGGATCCATTCGAATAGCAGAACAAGGGGGATCCATTCTAATAGCAGAACAAGGGGGATCCATTCTAATAGCAGAACAAGGGGGATCCATTCTAATAGCAGAACAAGGGGGATCCATTCTAATAGCAGAACAAGGGGGATCCATTATAATAGCAGAACAAGGGGGATCCATTCTAATAGCAGAGCAAGGGGGATCCATTCTAATAGCAGAGCAATGGGAATCCATTCTAATAGCAGAGGAAGAAGGATCCATTCTAATAGCAGAGCAAGAGGGATCCATTCTAATAGCAGAGGAAGAAGGATCCATTCTAATAGCAGAGGAAGAAGGATCCATTCTAATAGCAGAGCAAGAAGGATCCATTCTAATAGCAGAGGAAGAAGGATCCATTCTAATAGCAGAGCAAGAAGGATCCATTCTAATAGCAGAGCAAGAAGGATCCATTCTAATAGCAGAGCAAGAAGGATCAATTCTAATAGCAGAGGAAGAAGGATCCATTCTAATAGCAGAGGAAGAAGGATCCATTCTAATAGCAGAGGAAGAAGGATCCATTCTAATAGCAGAGCAGGAGGGATCCATTCGAATAGCAGAACAAGGGGGATCCATTCTAATAGCAGAACAAGGGGGATCCATTCTAATAGCAGAACAAGGGGGATCCATTCTAATAGCAGAACAAGGGGGATCCATTCTAATAGCAGAACAAGGGGGATCCATTATAATAGCAGAACAAGGGGGATCCATTCTAATAGCAGAGCAAGGGGGATCCATTCTAATAGCAGAGCAATGGGAATCCATTCTAATAGCAGAGGAAGAAGGATCCATTCTAATAGCAGAGCAAGAGGGATCCATTCTAATAGCAGAGGAAGAAGGATCCATTCTAATAGCAGAGGAAGAAGGATCCATTCTAATAGCAGAGCAAGAAGGATCCATTCTAATAGCAGAGGAAGAAGGATCCCATTCTAATAGCAGAGCAAGAAGGATCAATTCTAATAGCAGAGGAAGAAGGATCCATTCTAATAGCAGAGCAAGAAGGATCCATTCTAATAGCAGAGGAAGAAGGATCCATTCTAATAGCAGAGGAAGAAGGATCCATTCTAATAGCAGAGCAAGAAGGATCCATTCTAATAGCAGAGCAAGAAGGATCCATTCTAATAGCAGAGCAAGAAGGATCAATTCTAATAGCAGAGGAAGAAGGATCCATTCTAATAGCAGAGGAAGAAGGATCCATTCTAATAGCAGAGGAAGAAGGATCCATTCTAATAGCAGAGCAAGAAGGATCCATTCTAATAGCAGAGGAAGAAGGATCCATTCTAATAGCAGAGCAAGAAGGATCAATTCTAATAGCAGAGGAAGAAGGATCCATTCTAATAGCAGAGGAAGAAGGATCCATTCTAATAGCGGAGGAAGAAGGATCCATTCTAATAGCAGAGGAAGAGGGATCCATTCTAATAGCAGAGGAAGAAGGATCCATTCTAATAGCAGAGGAAGAAGGATCCATTCTAATAGCAGAGGAAGAAGGATCCATTCTAATAGCAGAGGAAGAAGGATCCATTCTAATAGCAGAGGAAGAAGGATCCAGTCTAATAGCAGAGGAAGAAGGATCCATTCTAATAGCAGAGGAAGAAGGATCCATTCTAATAGCAGAGGAAGAAGGGATCCATTTTAATAGCAGAGGAAGAAGGATCCATTCTGATTTGAAGGAAAGGTTAGCCCTGGCAGGCTGCTGATCATGGCTGATTATGTGGAGGTGGAGGCATTGGCGGACTTACCATTAGGCAGAAGAGGCAATTGCCTCAGGCCTCACATCATCAAGGGGCCTCATGAGCTGGGCATTAACTTTGTTTTGCTCCATTCGAGGTAAAATAAATAAATGAATACAAAAAAATCCCCATCAAAATCTGTCTGTTTAAGCTCGAGATATCTGTCGGCATGGGCTCAATGCACTGCATCTGCAGAGGGCAGAGCTACAGTACAGAGCTACAGTACAGAGCTACAGTACAGAGCTACAGTACAGAGCTACAGTACAGTCAGGGGTGTTTGTCAGACTGTCTCGAAAATGGTTCTCTCACGAACACGTCTGTAGTGTCCAAATGGTTTGGCCTACAAAATGAATATGACCCCTCTAAGGAAATATGAGACTCTCACGAACACAATGGTGTTCTCCATTTTTCTCTACAGGACTCGTCTGAAAGTAACCCGGTACTGGCCCGAAAGATATATAGAAGTGAATCGGGAATTTGCACATAAAAGGTATACAGGTAATTCCATGGTAAAAAAATATTTGAGGTATTTTTCTGTTTTTCAATATATGTTGGTGCACTGTTGCACATACGACACTAATATAGTGAGCACTATTGGAGCTGCGCCCAAAAAACGCCATTTGATTGGTTTGACGTGTAGCGAGATGTCACTGATTTACCTACTTAGCTATTTCTCTGCTGTGAACTTCCCCAGGCTTACCCGTATTAGGGGAGCCTGGTTGTCGACGAGGCTAGCTTACAAGAAACTCAGACTGGCCCCTGCAGGGGGCCTCTGAATCACTAAGTCCACCCATAGGTGGAGCTGAAGGTGGAAGTAGAGGTGGAGGTGGAACAGCTAATGATGTGGAGGTAGAGGTAGAGGTGGAGAGCAACGGGGGAACTCTGTGGAGAGACTGCAGGGGACTACTCCATCAGTCAGTGGCTGGCCTGGCCTGGCATACCAACACAGGTAGCCTACGGCTAAAGTAAGGTGGAAGACAGAGCTGGTAAGATGAGAGCAACTGAACTGGCCTTGAAGCTATGTGCAATGGGCCCAGGCTTGTGACTTTAGTAGGACTGTATAGGCAGTCTTAACTGATGAGTAGTAACAGAGGTACAAGCTCAGTTCTTTCTCAGAAACCTAGTTGTGTGTTATCCTGACAGGGTCCCTGAAAGGCTTTAGTTGCGGGCCCTCTGACACCCGTCACAATGGACATCGAAGCACTAAGTGTCCCCAAACTGGATTCAGGCGTAATCGTAAAAGAGTACATGTAAATCTGTCTCCCTACATTTAGTATGATATGTTACATTTCGTATAGTATGTATTCATTTGTGTATGTCCATCGCCCATTTCGTTATGAATTACAATTCACATGATATGTTACGAATTGCAATTCGTACAGTATGTTACGTATTTGCAATATGTATCATAACAACACATTTCTATTTGTTGTTGCTACCGTTAGCTGGGTGGCTAACGTTGGCTAGGTTAGGGGTGAAGATTTAGGTTAAAGGGTTAAGGTTAGGGTTAAGGGAAAGGTTAGTAACATGCTAAGTAGTTGTAAAGTAGCTCAAAAGAAGTAAGTAGTTGCAAAGTTGCTAGTTAGCTAAAATGCTAAAGGTGTCCGTGATGAGATTCGTTATATGGCGTGATACGCCTACCCTTCCACCCCGACCTTCCCTCTTCCGTTTTTTCCTTAAGTAACCTTCTGTCTTATGTAACCATACCCAATGTAACATATCATACTAATTTGAGTGTCTGAGATGTACATTTACTATGTTACGTCTAGTCTATGAGACCAGGTTGGTGTCCGAGAGACCTCTGTCACTCTATTAGGGAAAAAGAAAGACTGGACACAACATAGGCGGAAGTCAGAAATGCATAGGGTTCTGAAGATTGAAGCCCTGTGGCTCAGAGAAGATAAAGCGGGGAAAGATGTGTAAAAAGTAAATTGATCACTCAACAACCGAAAGACATACAAATACTCAGTTCTCTCTCTCACTCTGCCTTAGAGTTTCCACTTCCCTTCATGTTTTGATTGCCACATCCTTCGGGTGAAATAAAAATGGTTTAAGCACGGGTGAGGAAATAAGCGTGTTGTTGCTGAAAGACTTGTTTATATTTGGTATACTTGCCAGTCAAATTACTAACATAAGAAAAGGGAATTTGAGGACCACCAACAAATCAACGGAAACATTGGCAGAAACATGTATTTTATCCTTTCTACTTCATGTATACAACCCTCCCTGTCTCTGTTTCTCTCCATTTATACAGAATGTGACTGGAGTTTATGGGCTGTTTTAAGGGCCATTAGTTGTGAGAGCCCTTTCTTGACTGCCTGACAAACTGTTTCTGTTGTACATGCATGAGAATGTATCTGAACTCTCAGTGGCTTCTTTGACTGTCAGGACAAGGGATGGGGACAGGAATGGGTCCCAGTATGGGGACAGAGTTGAGGGGTTACAAAGGGGATATGGGTGAAGGGTTCATGGGTACTTACAGGCGATGCGGACGTGGGCCTTGCGGCTCTTGGTGGTCCCTGCAGAGCTCCAGGCTACACACTGACACCAGAAGTCCTCTGGCCCAAACAACTCCTCCACTTGCTGCCTTGTGATCTCAATACTGGCTTCTCGCACCACCAAGCCTGTGGAGGGGTGAGAGGGGGAGAGGGAGAGAGAGTCAGTACACCGGATCTACAGTATGCAGAGGTAGAACCAACACTAGCCTTGGGTAGAGAGAGGGGAAATTCAGAAGACGGAGCCAAAGCAATTTGAGGGAAATAATAGCTTAATCAAGTGAAATGAATGTTGCCCTCCCTGAGCATGGGCCTGAGAGGCGAGTGTGCCAGCAGCACAATCTAAAGCTTCATTAAGAGGTTGTCAATGGTAACCTTTCACATCTGGGAAAGGAAAAGAGAGGAAAGAAGAGGATGACACTAATACCAGATCCAAACAGATACAGATGTACCAATTCAAAAGGCCACAAACCACAACACCGCTCCTCCATTTAATATTAATACAGTTAAATGATCCATTGCATCGCATCTCAAAATCAGTCCACTGTCAAGACGGCTGCTTCTGGCGGCTGTTTGGCAATGGGTATCCCTGTGTGCTCTGTGCTGTGGGAGTTAGCCTGGCCCATATTGTGGTGAGTTGCAGTGGGATTGAGTTGTTCAGGTCCGGGGCTGTGCATGGGCCTGTGGGGGGAGGAAGCCTAGCAGTCTGATCAGCGTCATGGCTAACACAATCCTGTTTGCTAACTCCTCTGATTACTGCTCATCTGGGTGCCAGGGCCCAAACAAACAAATCAGCCCTGAAACAAACCCCTCTACCCACTGCACAGCTGCCCCTTCAGCTCAGATTACTGGGATAATGCTGTGTGTACTGTGTGTGTGTGTGTGTGTGTGTGTGTGTGTGTGTGTGTGTGTGTGCGTGTGTGCGTGCGTTTGTGCGTGTGATCGCGCGTGTGTGTATAGCTGGAAGTGCCAGGCTGCTTGGCACTGAGTATTCATGGATGATTCTTTGGTTTCTCAGCCCCTCATCCTTTTATCTTCTAATGTATTACTGAGAGGATTAGACAGAATGGAGGTGGAGGATCTGACAGTTCTCTGACAGGAGAAACTTAGCAGCACAAACATTCAATACACACAGCAATCTATCTATAGACAGATAGAGAGGAGTCCTATGGCAACAGCCATACACCATAAATAACAAACAATGCAGTTGACAGTCTGCCGTATAAACTTTAGCTAACAGAACTATTGATCCACAGTGTTGGGGAGAGAGACAGAGAGAGAGAGAGAGACAAAGAGAGAGAGAGAGGGAGAGAGAGAATCTGAAGTCAAATGTCTAGTATTTGCTGCTGATCTGGTGCTTCTGTCCCTAATCAAGGAGGGTCTACAGCAGCACATAGATATTCTGCACAGATTCTGTCAGACCTGGTCCCTGACAGTAAATCTCAGTAAGACAAAAATAATGGTGTTCCAAAAAAGGTCCAGTTGCCAGGACCAGAAATAGAAATTCCATCTAGACACCTTTGCCCCAGAGCACACAAGAAACTATACATACCTCGGCCTAATTCGACATACCAATTAGGATCTGGCTAAAAATACTTGAATCAGTTATCGAACCCATTGCCCTTCATGGTTGTGAGGTCTGGGGTCCGCTCACCAACCAAGAATTCACAAAATAGGACAAACACCAAATTGAGACAAATTTGGTGTATAATATCCTCTGTGTACAACGTAAAAATAAAAAAAAATGCAGGGCAGAATCAGGCCGATACCCATTAATGATCAAAATCCAGAAAAGAGCTGTTCAATTCTACAACCATCTAAAAGGAAGCGATTCCCAAACCTTCCATAACAAAGCCATCACCTACAGAGAGATGAACCTGGAGAAGAGTCCCCTATGCAAGCTGGTCCTGGGGCTCTGTTCACAAACAAACCCCATAGAGCCTCAGGACAGCAACACAATTAGACCCAACCAAATCATGAGAAAACAAAAAGATAATTACTTGACACATTGGAAAGAATGTACAAAAAAAACAGAGCAAACTAGAATGCTATTTGGCCCAAAACAGAGAATACACAGTGGCAAAATACCTGGCCACTGTGACTGACCCAAACTTAAGGAAAGCTTTGACTATGTACAGACTCAGTGAGCATAGCCTTGCTATTGAGAAAGGCCGCCGTAGGCAGACCTGGCTCTCAAGAGAAGACAGGCTATGTGCACACTGCCCACAAAATGAGGTGAAAACTGAGCTGCGCTTCCTAACCTCCTCCTAATATGACCATATTAGAGACACACATTTCCCTCAGAATACACAGACACACAAAGAATTCGAAAACAAACCAAATGTTGATAAACTCCCATATCTATTGGGTGAAATACCACAGTGCCATATCACAGCAGCAATATTTTGACCTGTTGTCACCAGAAAAGGGCAACCAGTGAAAAACAAACACCAGTGTAAATACAACCCATATCTATGTTCATGTATTTTCCCTTCTGTACTTTAACTATTTGCACATCATTTGACATTTGAAATGTCTTTATTCTTTTGGAACTATTGTGGGTGTAATGTTTACTGTTCATTTTCATTGTTTATTTCACTTTTGTTTATTATTTACTTCACTTGCTTTGGCAATGTTAACATATGTTTCCCATGCCAATAAAACCCTTATAATTGAGAGAGAGAGAGAGTAGAGCTGTGTTGTAATAAGGTTGGGGGCAGAGAGAGCAGACTGAGCCAGAGAGTCACTTTATAATCCACCATGCAAACTGCTCCTCTGCCTCCTCTCCTCCCATCTCCCCTCTGGCCTCACCTCATGTGCCCTCTACACCTCCCTGTCAAACTCTCTTCTCCTAACAAACATGTTGAGCTGGGGTTAACAGCCAACCCCACCACTCTCCACTGAATTCGGTTAGAGACTAGAGGAGCGTAAGGTAGGGTCATTTGATAGGTAGATGTTTGGTGGGTTTTATCCCCTATGATAACTACCGTAAAACTTGAATGTAACGCAGAGGTTCAAATAGCCACCTGTCCCTTTTAACACGTTTCAAATAAATGCGTGTTCTGACCTTAGTTCTGTTGTTATGTTTATGTTATGTTTTAGTATGGTCAGGGTGTGAGTCGGGTGGGTTGTCTATGTTCCTTTTTCTATGATTTGGTATTTCTGTGTTTGGCCTGCTATGGTTCTCAATCAGAGGCAGCTGTCAATCGTTGTCCCTGATTGAGAACCATACTTAGGTAGCCTGGTTTCACCCTTTGAGTTGTGGGTTGATTATTTTCTGTTCAGTGTTTTTGTATTCACCGTTCAGGACTTTTTCGTTCTCGTTATTTTGTTTTGTGTTTATGATAATAAATGATCAATATGGACACTTACCACGCTGCGCATTGGTCCTCCTCTTCTTCCACCAACAACGGCCGTTACAGAGAGTAAATTACTTGTTTACGAGGTTACCATGAATGACCATTAATTGTTTACAAAGGTTTGATGTTTGATTTGTTACATTCAATTATTCAGTAATGGCTCAAAATATTGTGGCAATCGTCCGTTTCTATCGCCAGTAAGAAACTGTTAGACATTAGCTGCTAACAGCTGAGAACTGCTAGCTAACTGCCAAGCACAAAAACAGTCAACAAATTTGGGAGTACAGATAGGAGAATAATTATTGTCAAGGAAAATGTTTTTTTTTCTCGAAAGACAAAAGAAACGTGACACAGTGTATGAATGATAACACATTAGTGCAGGAAATGAAGAAATTTATTAAAAATGCTGGAAGTGAATGCTGGAATTCAACAATTAACTATGCAAATGACTATGCAAATGCTATGTGCATTAAAGAAATAGAGGCCTGGCTCAAATAGAAGCCTGTCTCTAATCAGCAACTGTTGTGTTCAATGATTTAAGCAAATAATGGCCGGGCTATTAATTGGACTTTTACGGTGCCCTATTTCCCCATACACTCCCATCCATTACTGTAAGAATCCTCCTGAGCTGTGCACCTCTCTGTTTTCTCAACTCTTTTTCTCCGGAGCGTACGGGTAGCCTCTAAATGAAGAGGAGGAGAGAGGAGAGAGAAGAGGAAAACACATGGCTGATTCCTTCAGGTTCAGGAGCTTTAGGAGTCTCTTTGTACAGACACACAGACACCCAGCACACTGACGTCGTACACAACAGCTTAGCACTCATACAACATTTACACTGTGGGCCGACAGGCAGGCAGAGAGAGAGGCAAAGCTACCGCCATTCTGGCAGCAAATACGGCGTGTGTGTGTGAACGTGCCTTTGTGAGTCCTTGAACCTCTCTTTAGGTGTGTGTGTGTGCACGCACAGGTGTGTGCCTGCGTGTGTGTACAGGAGCGTGTACGAGCCTTTGCGTGTGCATTTGAATGTGTGTGTATGTGCCAGTGGGTGCCGACGTCTGTGAGTTTCTGTGTGTGTGGGAATGAGAGAGAGAGAGAGAGAGAGAGAGAGAGAGAGAGAGAGAGAGAGAGAGAGAGCTACTGTACAGAGATTTAGAGAGATGGGTCACGGGTCAGGAAGTTGGGAGAATATCACACAGAGTAGCAGAGTGGAAATCAATAGGGGTAACTATAAAAAGGGCCCGTATTCTCCATGGCCGGAAAGTGTGGCAGAATAAGTAGTATGTAAGAACCCAGTAGTGCCTGCCTCTGAGGAAGGCTTTAGTGTCCACACAGAACAGGCGGCATCCATATGTTGATATTTAGACTGAGTAAGTAAAGACACCGACATATCTACGTCAATTCGCCATGTCCAGTCAAGACAATCAGGAATTGTAGCGCTGAGTCAGAATAGACTGACATACTGGACTCGTCTTTACAGCAATCACCATGTCCAGTCAACAAGATAGCCGGCTACCACCCGGTACTCAACCCTGAACCTTAGAGAATGCTGCCCTATGTACATGTGCATCCTGTTTTACCCACTTTATATGTACAGTGCCTTGCAAAAGTATTCGGCCCCCTTGAACTTTGCGACCTTTTGCCACATTTCAGGCTTCAAACAAAGATATAAAATTGTATTTTTTTGTGAAGAATCAACAACAAGTGGGACACAGTCATGAAGTGGAACGACATTTATTGGATATTTCAAACTTTTTTAACAAATCAAAAACTGAAAAATTGGGCGTGCAAAATTATTCAGCCCCTTTACTTTCAGTGCAGCAAACTCTCTCCAGAAGTTCAGTGAGGATCTCTGAATGATCCAATGTTGACCTAAATGACTAATGATGATAAATACAATCCACCTGTGTGTAATCAAGTCTCCGTATAAATGCACCTGCACTGTGATAATCTCAGAGGTCCGTCAAAAGCGCAGAGAGCATCATGAAGAACAAGGAACACACCCGGCAGGTCCGAGATACTGTTGTGAAGAAGTTTAAAGCCGGATTTGGATACAAAAAGATTTCCCAAGCTTTAAACATCCCAAGGAGCACTGTGCAAGCAATAATATTGAAATGGAAGGAGTATCAGACCACTGCAAATCTACCAAGACCTGGCCGTCCCTCTAAACTTTCAGCTCATACAAGGAGAGGACTGATCAGAGATGCAGCTAAGAGGCCCATGATCACTCTGGATGAACTGCAGAGATCTACAGCTGAGGTGGGAGACTCTGTCCATAGGACAACAATCAGTCGTATATTGCACAAATCTGGCCTTTATGGAAGAGTGGCAAGAAGAAAGCCATTTCTTAAAGATATCCATAAAAAGTGTAGTTTAAAGTTTGCCACAAGCCACCTGGGAGACACACCAAACATGTGGAAGAAGGTGCTCTGGTCAGATGAAACCAAAATTGAACTTTTTGGCAACAATGCAAAACTTTATGTTTGGCGTAAAAGTAACACAGCTGAACACACCATCCCCACTGTCAAACATGGTGGTGGCAGCATCATGGTTTGGGCCTGCTTTTCTTCAGCAGGGACAGGGAAGATGGTTAAAAATGAATGGGAAGATGGATGGAGCCAAATACAGGACCATTCTGGAAGAAAACCTGATGGAGTCTGCAAAAGACCTGAGACTGGGACGGAGATTTGTCTTCCAACAAGACAATGATCCAAAACATAAAGCAAAATCTACAATGGAATGGTTCAAAAATAAACATATCCAGGTGTTAGAATGGCCAAGTCAAAGTCCAGACCTGAATCCAATCGAGAATCTGTGGAAAGAACTGAAAACTGCTGTTCACAAATGCTCTCCATCCAACCTCACTGAGCTCGAGCTGTTTTGCAAGGAGGAATGGGAAAAAATGTCAGTCTCTCGATGTGCAAAACTGATAGAGACATACCCCAAGCGACTTACAGCTGTAATCGCAGCAAAAGGTGGCGCTACAAAGTATTAACTCAAGGGGGCTGAATAATTTTGCAAAGTTCAAGGGGGCCGAATACTTTCGCAAGGCACTGTACATACTGTATTCTAGCCAAGGCTCATCCTACATAACTACTATTGTACACACCTTTTCTATTCATATACTGTCCATATACTGTCCATATACTGTCTATATACTGTCTATATACTGTCCATATACTGTCCATATACTGTCCATATACTGTCTATATACTGTCCATATACTGTCCATATACTGTCCATATACTGTCTATATACTGTCTATATACTGTCCATATACTGTCTATATACTGTCCATATACTGTCTATATACTGTCTATATACTGTCCATATACTGTCCATATACTGTCTATATACTGTCTATATACTGTCCATATACTGTCTATATACTGTCTATATACTGTCCATATACTGTCCATATACTGTCTATATACTGTCCATATACTGTCTATATACTGTCTATATACTGTCCATATACTGTCTATATACTGTCCATATACTGTCCATATACTGTCCATATACTGTCTATATACTGTCCATATACTGTCCATATACTGTCCATATACTGTCTATATACTGTCTATATACTGTCTATATACTGTCTATATACTGTCTATATACTGTCTATATACTGTCCATATACTGTCCATATACTGTCCATATACTGTCTATATACTGTCTATATACTGTCTATATACTGTCTATATACTGTCCATATACTGTCTATATACTGTCTATATACTGTCCATATACTGTCCATATACTGTCCATATACTGTCTATACATACACCATGCACATACATTTACATCCTGGGCTCTGGTCTGGAAGCCACATTCCTGCAATTCTATGTATTTAAATACTGTATATTTAAATACTGTATTCTCAATGTGATATCCAAAGGATAATGTGATATCCAAAGGATAATGTGATATCCAAAGGATAATGTGATATCCAAAGGACAATGTGATATCCAAAGGATAATGTGATATCCAAAGGACAATGTGATATCCAAAGGATAATGTGATATCCAAAGGATAATGTGATATCCAAAGGATAATGTGATATCCAAAGGACAATGTGATATCCAAAGGACAATGTGATATCCAAAGGACAATGTGATATCCAAAGGACAATGTGATATCCAAAGGACAATGTGATATCCAAAGGACAATGTGATATCCAAAGGACAATGTGATATCCAAAGGACAATGTGATATCCAAAGGACAATGTGATATCCAAAGGATAATGTGATATTCAAAGGACAATGTGATATGCAAAGGACAATGTGATATCCAAAGGACAATGTGATATCCAAAGGACAATGTGATATTCAAAGGACAATGTGATATCCAAAGGACAATGTGATATCCAAAGGACAATGTGATATGCAAACGGGAAGCTGCTTATCTGTCTCCTTTGTGAATCATTGTGACCACTACTAAAGCAAGCTCTATGCCTCATCTTTCTAGTGACATCAGACGCGACTGAGATCAGGGGGCGAGATTAACAGTTAGGCTCGGAGATCAGATAGTGACCTCATACCCTGACATCATACATTTACTTAGCTAGAACTACTAACCACATTTACTATGTATTGTAAAATGTGATATGGTATCATTACAGTACTGACTACACACAGGGCTGAAATATACTTCTGGGAACAGAAGGCACGCAAACAAGCCACTGCAACTGATATCTCTACAGTGATCAGTGGCCTGAGATGTCGCTACCCCGTCTCCCACACACCCTCTGACTGTCCATTAGTTTGACACAAAATGATTCTCCAATCTGTCCCATTAAACGATAGCTGGCATGGGACTCTGGATGGACCGATGGAGATGATTCATTATTAATGCCATCATTAACGCTAGCTCCTTTTATTGATCACTCGCTGGCATGCAGGCTGCTGGAGCAGCAGGCCCTGTGAGGGTTGGGGGCCCCCAAATGAAGAGCACCGCTCCTGTTTGATGCTACCAGACATAACTCTTACAGGATGGATGGTGAGCTGTGTGTCTCCAGTGTGTCTTACACAGCTACGCTGCTCATACATATGATTAACTCTGGGCTCATTTGTTCAGATCGATGCCTACAGCTCATTGGAGACTAGAGCTTGGAGATCAGCACAGGCCCGCCTCTCAACCTGTAGTGTACTCAAGGTTTAAAAAAGCTTCGAAAGGTTGTAATTTCCACTTAAACATTTCAGACTTGACAACAAAAGAATGTATCAACCCGTACAAAAATATCTATTAATCGAAAACGCACATAATAATTTGCATTTCCTGTTGCTGCAGCGTTAAGATAGTACATCTGTAGGCAGCTATAGTTTTTATTCGATGAAATTGAAATAGATTTCATCCTCGTCTTCGGGGCGCAGAAAAACCCTGTTTAAAATGTTATACTAGCCTAACCCCCTGAACTAAATCTATCAATCAAACTCAAATCCGAGCATGACGTAAATCAAGATTTGGTAAGGACACAAAAACAACAGTATAGTTTACTCCCTGCCAGCGTTTGAGAGGTGAGATGAATGGTGCAGTTCTAGCGTGGGTGTTCCTCTAGTGAGGCAGCGCCGCACGTCTTCTACAGCAGGGCCATGGTGGAGCACAGCACTAATGATGCTGTTCCTCAGTCTGGGTAGGAAGGAGAGGCAGCAGCAGCAGCAGCAGCAGGCCAGCTGCCTCTATTTCTACACTGAGATAGAGACAGAAATGCTTTGGCTGGAGCCTGCGGTCTGACTGACAACAACAACACACCCTGTTTCTCCTTCACTCTCTCCTTCACTCGCTCTCTCCCTCTTTCCAGAACTCTCTCCGTCTCTCTCCATCGCTCTCTCTTTATCGTCGCTCTCTCCCAACTCAGTCCCTCTCTCCATCTTTTTCCCTAGCAGTCTCTCTCTCCATCACCCCCTCTCAATCCCCCCCTCTCTCCTCTAATCTACTGTCATGTTGTAGAGCGAGAGAATGTATGTGCACAGCCTGTGGGCTTTGGTGCAGGGAATGCAGTGTATGGTTGTGGTTGTATGAGTGTGTCAGTTAAGAACAAATTCTTATTTACAATGACAGCTTAGGAACAGTGGGTTAACTTCCTTGTTCAGGGGCAGAACGACAGATTTGTACCTTGTCAGCTCGGGGATTCGATCCAGCAACCTTACGGTTACTGTCCCAATGCCCTAACCACTAGGCTACCTGCCGCCATATGTGTGCGGTTGTATGTGTGTGGCCGTATGTGTCTGGTTGCATGTGTGTGGTTGCATGTGTGTGGGTTGGTTTCCTTTTACCAGACAATCTTTGTGCCACGATGGCAACCTCTTCTTTGTCAACGCAAAACTTTCCTTCACAACAGCTCAAAATCCTACAGCCTCATGTCAAGATGACAGTTTCTTTTTTTCATATCTACACGGGTATATATAGTAGCTCTACGTGTGTGATTTAGAAGAGGTATGTTCAACCCTGGTTTCAG
>NC_048569.1:38769890-38794890 GCF_013265735.2 Oncorhynchus mykiss
GCCATGGCCCACTCTATACCCAGGCCCAAGGACCCTGACACAGGAACAGTGGAAGAAAAGCCAGGAAAGTCATTAAAGACTCTGTTATAGCCTCCTTTCACACTTCATTCCTACTATCTCTCCATCTCTTTTGTTCCCTCGCTCCCTCTCTTTTCCCACTGTGTCTGACTGTGGGGTTGGGAGATCAGAAACTAGCATCAAGGAATTCAATGTTGTTGCGCGCGCGCGCACACACACACACACACACACACACACACACACACACACAAAACTCTCAAATTCAAAAACTTGCAAAGCGCAAGAAATAATGAATATAAGGGAATGAAACCAGCCCTCCAGTGCAAAAAGAAACCACATGACAAAATGAAAGACCCCGACTCTTACCCAATCTGCCGGGCCCTCGCTGTCTAGTCAATAGAATATAGAGCAACAACAAGCTCAGAGTAACAGCACTATCTTCTCCAGATATTCTCCAGATCTCTCTCCTTCCCCCTCTCTACCCCCTTTTCTATCTCTCCCACTCTCTCCTTCCCCCTCTCTATCCCCTTTTCTATCTCTCCCGCTCTCTCCTTCTCCCTCTCTATCCCCTTTTCTATCTGTCCCGCCCTCTCTATCCCCTTTTCTATCTGTCCCGCTCTCTCCTTCTCCCTCTCTATCCCCTTTTCTATCTGTCCCGCCCTCTCTATCCCCTTTTCTATCTGTCCCGCTCTCTCCTTCCCCCTCTCTATCCCCTTTTCTATCTGTCCCGCTCTCCTTCCCCCTCTTCTATCTGTCCCACTCTCTCCTTCCCCTTTTCTATCTGTCCCGCTCTCTCCTTCCCCTTTTCTATCTGTCCCGCTCTCTCCTTCCCCCTCTCTATCCCCTTTTCTATCTGTCCCGCTCTCTCCTTCCCCCTCTCTATCCCCTTTTCTATCTCTCCCGCTCTCTCCTTCCCCCTCTTCAATCTGTCCCGCTCTCTCCTTCCCCCTCTCTATCCCCTTTTCTATCTGTCCCGCTCTCTCCATCCCCCTCTCTATCCCCTTTTCTATCTGTCCCGCTCTCTCCTTCCCCCTCTCTATCCCCTTTTCTATCTCTCCCGCTCTCTCCATCCCCCTCTCTACCTGTCCCGCTCTCTCCTTCCCCTTTTCTATCTGTCCCGCTCTCTCCTTCCCCCTCTCTATCCCCTTTTCTATCTGTCCCGCTCTCTCCTTCCCCCTCTCTATCCCCTTTTCTATCTGTCCCGCTCTCTCCTTCCCCTTTTCTATCTGTCCCGCTCTCTCCTTCCCCTTTTCTATCTGTCCCGCTCTCTCCATCCCCCTCTCTATCCCCTTTTCTATCTGTCCCGCTCTCTCCTTCCCCCTCTCTATCCCCTTTTCTATCTCTCCCCCTCTCTCCATCCCCCTCTCTACCTGTCCCGCTCTCTCCTTCCCCTTTTCTATCTGTCCCGCTCTCTCCTTCCCCCTCTCTATCCCCTTTTCTATCTGTCCCGCTCTCTCCTTCCCCCTCTCTATCCCCTTTTCTATCTGTCCCGCTCTCTCCTTCCCCTTTTCTATCTGTCCCGCTCTCTCCATCCCCCTCTCTACCATCTCTCTTGCTCTCTCCTTCTCCCTCTCTATCCCCTTTTCCATCTCTCACGCTCTCTCCGTCCCCCTCTCTACCCCCTTTTCTATCTCTCCCGCTCTCTCCTTCCCCCTCTCTATCACCTTTTCTATCTCTCCCGCTCTCTCCTTCCCCCTCTCTATCACCTTTTCTATCTGTCCCGCTCTCTCCATCCCCCTCTCTATCCGTCCTGCTCTCTCCTTCCCCCTCTCTATCCGTCCCGCCCTCTCCTTCCCCTTTTCTATCTGTCCCGCTCTCTCCATCCCCCTCTCTACCATCTCTCTTGCTCTCTCCTTCTCCCTCTCTATCCCCTTTTCTATCTCTCACGCTCTCTCCATCCCCCTCTCTACCCCCTTTTCTATCTCTCCCGCTCTCTCCTTCCCCCTCTCTATCACCTTTTCTATCTGTCCCGCTCTCTCCATCCCCCTCTCTACCCCCTTTTCTATCTCTCCCGCTCTCTCCTTCCCCCTCTATATCCCCTTTTCTATCTCTCCCGCTCTCTCCTTCCCCTTTTCTATCTGTCCCGCTCTCTCCTTCTCCCTCTCTATCCCCTTTTCTATCTGTCCCGCCCTCTCCTTCCCCTTTTCTATCTGTCCCGCTCTCTCCTTCCCCTTTTCTATCTGTCCCGCTCTCTCCTTCTCCCTCTCTATCCCCTTTTCTATCTGTCCCGCCCTCTCCTTCCCCTTTTCTATCTGTCCTGCTCTCTCCTTCTCCCTCTCTATCCCCTTTTCTATCTCTCCCGCTCTCTCCTTCCTCTTTTCTATCTGTCCCGCTCTCTCCTTCTCCCTCTATATCCCCTTTTCTATCTGTCCCGCCCTCTCCTTCCCCTTTTCTATCTGTCCCGCTCTCTCCTTCCCCCTGTCTATCCCCTTTTCTATCTGTCCTGCCCTCTCCTTCCCCTTTTCTATCTCTCCCGCTCTCTCCTTCCCCTTTTCTATCTGTCCCGCTCTCTCCTTCTCCCTCTATATCCCCTTTTCTATCTGTCCCGCCCTCTCCTTCCCCTTTTCTATCTGTCCCGCTCTCTCCTTCCCCCTCTCTATCCCCTTTTCTATCTGTCCCGCTCTCTCCTTCCCCCTCTCTATCCCCTTTTCTATCTGTCCCGCTCTCTCCTTCCCCCTCTTCTATCTGTCCCGCTCTCTCCTTCCCCTTTTCTATCTGTCCCGCTCTCTCCTTCCCCTTTTCTATCTGTCCCGCTCTCTTCTTCCCCCTCTCTATCCCCTTTTCTATCTGTCCCGCTCTCTCCTTCCCCCTCTCTATCCCCTTTTCTATCTCTCCCGCTCTCTCCTTCCCCCTCTCTATCCCCTTTCCTATCTCTCCCGCTCTCTCCTTCCCCCTCTCTATTCCCTTTTCTATCTGTCCCGCTCTCTCCATCTCCCTCTCTACCCCCTTTTCTATCTGTCACGCTCTCTCCTTCCCCCTCTCTATCCCCTTTTCTATCTGTCCCGCTCTCTCCTTCCCCCTCTCTATCCCCTTTTCTATCTGTCCCGCCCTCTCCTTCCCCTTTTCTATCTGTCCCGCTCTCTCCTTCCCCTTTTCTATCTGTCCCGCTCTCTCCTTCCCCCACTATATCCCCTTTTCTATCTGTCCCGCCCTCTCCTTCCCCTTTTCTATCTGTCCCGCTCTCTCCTTCCCCCTCTATATCCCCTTTTCTATCTGTCCCGCCCTCTCCTTCCCCTTTTCTATCTGTCCCGCTCTCTCCTTCTCCCTCTCTATCCCCTTTTCTATCTGTCCCGCCCTCTCCTTCCCCTTTTCTATCTGTCCCGCTCTCTCCTTCTCCCTCTCTATCCCCTTTTCTATCTGTCCCGCCCTCTCCTTCCCCTTTTCTATCTGTCCCGCTCTCTCCTTCTCCCTCTCTATCCCCTTTTCTATCTGTCCCGCTCTCTCCTTCCCCCTCTCTATCCCCTTTTCTATCTGTCCCGCCCTCTCCTTCCCCTTTTCTATCTGTCCCGCTCTCTCCTTCCCCTTTTCTATCTGTCCCGCTCTCTCCTTCCCCCTCTATATCCCCTTTTCTATCTGTCCCGCCCTCTCCTTCCCCTTTTCTATCTGTCCCGCTCTCTCCTTCCCCCTCTATATCCCCTTTTCTATCTGTCCCGCCCTCTCCTTCCCCTTTTCTATCTGTCCCGCTCTCTCCTTCTCCCTCTCTATCCCCTTTTCTATCTGTCCCGCCCTCTCCTTCCCCTTTTCTATCTGTCCCGCTCTCTCCTTCCCCCTCTCTATCCCCTTTTCTATCTGTCCCGCCCTCTCCTTCCCCTTTTCTATCTGTCCCGCTCTCTCCTTCTCCCTCTCTATCCCCTTTTCTATCTGTCCCGCTCTCTCCTTCCCCCTCTCTATCCCCTTTTCTATCTGTCCCGCTCTCTCCTTCCCCCTCTCTATCCCCTTTTCTATCTGTCCTGCCCTCTCCTTCCCCTTTTCTATCTGTCCCGCTCTCTCCTTCCCCCTCTCTATCCCCTTTTCTATCTGTCCCGCCCTCTCCTTCCCCTTTTCTATCTGTCCCGCTCTCTCCTTCCCCCTGTCTATCCCCTCTTCTATCTGTCCCGCTCTTTCCTTCCCCTTTTCTATCTGTCCCGCTCTCTCCTTCCCCTTTTCTATCTGTCCCGCTCTCTCCTTCCCCTTTTCTATCTGTCCCGCTCTCTCCTTCCCCCTCTCTATCCCCTTTTCTATCTGTCCCGCTCTCTCCTTCCCCCTCTCTATCCCCCTTTCTATCTGTCCCGCTCTCTCCTTCCCCCTCTCTATCCCCTTTTCTATCTGTCCCACCCTCTCTATCCCCTTTTCTATCTGTCCCGCTCTCTCCTTCTCCCTCTCTATCCCCTTTGCTATCTGTCCCGCCCTCTCTATCCCCTTTTCTATCTGTCCCGCTCTCTCCTTCCCCCTCTCTATCCCCTTTTCTATCTCTCCCGCTCTCTCCTTCCCCCTCTTCTATCTGTCCCGCTCTCTCCTTCCCCCTCTCTATCCCCTTTTCTATCCGTCCCGCTCTCTCCATCCCCCTCTCTATCCCGCTCTCTCCTTCCCCCTCTCTATCCCCTTTTCTATCTCTCCCGCTCTCTCCATCCCCCTCTCTACCTGTCCCGCTCTCTCCTTCCCCTTTTCTATCTGTCCCGCTCTCTCCTTCCCCCTCTCTATCCCCTTTTCTATCTGTCCCGCTCTCTCCTTCCCCCTCTCTATCCCCCTTTCTATCTGTCCCGCTCTCTCCTTCCCCTTTTCTATCTGTCCCGCTCTCTCCATCCCCCTCTCTACCATCTCTCTTGCTCTCTCCTTCTCCCTCTCTATCCCCTTTTCTATCTCTCACGCTCTCTCCATCCCCCTCTCTACCCCCTTTTCTATCTGTCCCGCTCTCTCCTTCCCCCTCTCTATCCCCTTTTCTATCTCTCCCGCTCTCTCCTTCCCCCTCTTCTATCTGTCCCGCTCTCTCCTTCCCCCTCTCTATCCCCTTTTCTATCTGTCCCGCTCTCTCCATCCCCCTCTCTACCATCTCTCTTGCTCTCTCCTTCTCCCTCTCTATCCCCTTTTCTATCTCTCACGCTCTCTCCATCCCCCTCTCTACCCCCTTTTCTATCTCTCCCGCTCTCTCCTTCCCCCTCTCTATCACCTTTTCTATCTGTCCCGCTCTCTCCATCCCCCTCTCTACCCCCTTTTCTATCTCTCCCGCTCTCTCCTTCTCCCTCTCTATCCCCTTTTCTATCTCTCCCGCTCTCTCCTTCCCCTTTTCTATCTGTCCCGCTCTCTCCTTCCCCCTGTCTATCCCCTTTTCTATCTCTCCCGCTCTCTCCTTCCCCTTTTCTATCTGTCCCGCTCTCTCCTTCCCCTTTTCTATCTCTCCCGCTCTCTCCTTCCCCCTCTATATCCCCTTTTCTATCTCTCCCGCTCTCTCCTTCCCCTTTTCTATCTGTCCCGCTCTCTCCTTCTCCCTCTCTATCCCCTTTTCTATCTGTCCCGCCCTCTCCTTCCCCTTTTCTATCTGTCCCGCTCTCTCCTTCTCCCTCTCTATCCCCTTTTCTATCTGTCCCGCCCTCTCCTTCCCCTTTTCTATCTGTCCCGCTCTCTCCTTCTCCCTCTCTATCCCCTTTTCTATCTCTCCCGCTCTCTCCTTCCCCTTTTCTATCTGTCCCGCTCTCTCCTTCCCCCTGTCTATCCCCTTTTCTATCTGTCCTGCCCTCTCCTTCCCCTTTTCTATCTGTCCCGCTCTCTCCTTCCCCCTCTCTATCCCCTTTTCTATCTGTCCCGCTCTCTCCTTCCCCCTCTCTATCCCCTTTTCTATCTGTCCCGCTCTCTCCTTCCCCCTCTCTATCCCCTTTTCTATCTGTCCCGCTCTCTCCTTCCCCTTTTCTATCTGTCCCGCTCTCTCCTTCCCCCTCTCTGTCCCCTTTTGTATCTGTCCCGCTCTCTCCTTCCCCCTCTCTATTCCCTTTTCTATCTGTCCCGCTCTCTCCATCTCTCTCTCTACCCCCTTTTCTATCTGTCACGCTCTCTCCTTCCCCCTCTCTATCCCCTTTTCTATCTGTCCCGCTCTCTCCTTCCCCCTCTCTATCCCCTTTTCTATCTGTCCCGCTCTCTCCTTCCCCTTTTCTATCTGTCCCGCTCTCTCCTTCCCCCTCTCTATTCCCTTTTCTATCTGTCCCGCTCTCTCCATCTCTCTCTCTACCCCCTTTTCTATCTGTCACGCTCTCTCCTTCCCCCTCTCTATCCCCTTTTCTATCTGTCCCGCTCTCTCCTTCCCCCTCTCTATCCCCTTTTCTATCTGTCCCGCTCTCTCCTTCCCCTTTTCTATCTGTCCCGCTCTCTCCTTCTCCCTCTCTATCCCCTTTTCTATCTGTCCCGCCCTCTCCTTCCCCTTTTCTATCTGTCCCGCTCTCTCCTTCCCCCTCTCTATCCCCTTTTCTATCTGTCCCGCCCTCTCCTTCCCCTTTTCTATCTGTCCCGCTCTCTCCTTCTCCCTCTCTATCCCCTTTTCTATCTGTCCCGCTCTCTCCTTCCCCCTCTCTATCCCCTTTTCTATCTGTCCCGCTCTCTCCTTCCCCCTCTCTATCCCCTTTTCTATCTGTCCCGCCCTGTCCTTCCCCTTTTCTATCTGTCCCGCTCTCTCCTTCCCCCTCTATATCCCCTTTTCTATCTGTCCCGCCCTCTCCTTCCCCTTTTCTATCTGTCCCGCTCTCTCCTTCTCCCTCTCTATCCCCTTTTCTATCTGTCCCGCCCTCTCCTTCCCCTTTTCTATCTGTCCCGCTCTCTCCTTCTCCCTCTCTATCCCCTTTTCTATCTGTCCCGCTCTCTCCTTCCCCCTCTCTATCCCCTTTTCTATCTGTCCCGCCCTCTCCTTCCCCTTTTCTATCTGTCCCGCTCTCTCCTTCCCCTTTTCTATCTGTCCCGCTCTCTCCTTCCCCCTCTATATCTCCTTTTCTATCTGTCCCGCCCTCTCCTTCCCCTTTTCTATCTGTCCCGCTCTCTCCTTCTCCCTCTCTATCCCCTTTTCTATCTGTCCCGCCCTCTCCTTCCCCTTTTCTATCTGTCCCGCTCTCTCCTTCCCCCTCTCTATCCCCTTTTCTATCTGTCCCGCCCTCTCCTTCCCCTTTTCTATCTGTCCCGCTCTCTCCTTCTCCCTCTCTATCCCCTTTTCTATCTGTCCCGCTCTCTCCTTCCCCCTCTCTATCCCCTTTTCTATCTGTCCCGCTCTCTCCTTCCCCCTCTCTATCCCCTTTTCTATCTGTCCCGCCCTCTCCTTCCCCTTTTCTATCTGTCCCGCTCTCTCCTTCCCCCTCTCTATCCCCTTTTCTATCTGTCCCGCCCTCTCCTTCCCCTTTTCTATCTGTCCCGCTCTCTCCTTCCCCCTGTCTATCCCCTCTTCTATCTGTCCCGCTCTTTCCTTCCCCTTTTCTATCTGTCCCGCTCTCTCCTTCCCCTTTTCTATCTGTCCCGCTCTCTCCTTCTCCCTCTCTATCCCCTTTTCTATCTGTCCCGCTCTCTCCTTCCCCCTCTCTATCCCCTTTTCTATCTGTCCCGCTCTCTCCTTCCCCCTCTCTATCCCCTTTTCTATCTGTCCCGCTCTCTCCTTCCCCCTCTCTATCCCCTTTTCTATCTGTCCCGCTCTCTCCTTCTCCTTTTCTATCTGTCCCGCTCTCTCCTTCCCCCTCTCTATTCCTTTTTCTATCTCTCCCTCGCTGCTCCAAGGCACCAACAGCGTACGGGGTAAGTTGTCCTCACACTCAAGTCTATAATGTTGCAGCACGGCTATATCAATACAGTGGGCTAAATTTGTTTCCGCTATATAGTACTAGCCTAGCATTGTGCTCGGTGGGAGTTGGGGAGTGAGGGGGCCAGCCCAATGCGTAGCCCCCCTCCCCGTCTACGGGACCTCATTCTGGGGGAGCGTTCCCGTTGACGCTGTCGCCTGACCTTGGTGCTTTGATGGGGATGGAGGCCCAGTGGGATGGACTGCTATCACCACGGTGATCTGAGAGCCAGACTGCACCCTGTTACGCCTCCAGGCTACAGCGTTACAGCTGACACTGAGGCTCCCACCAGAAAACAGTTGCGCTGGACGTGCGAGACAGGAAACACAACTCTCAGACAGAGAAGAATTCAACTTTGACAGGAAAGGGAAATAAACTGTAGCTAGACTTTCAACTCCAAACAACAGCTAGCTAATCGCCTGTAACCACCATTTTGGCTGTCTCTGATGGTGTTGCATATTTCTAAATGACTGTATAACTTATTGGCATACTCATTATGCTTGGAAACTGTTGTTTTGTTTAGAATTATTACTTTCCTGTAATCATTTATTTAATAAGCTATATGTCTGAACTGTTTTATATGCAATATAGATTTCCCCAAGCTTTTCCAAAGATTTTAATCTGATATTTTAAATTGCTTCCATATTTTATACTGTTTAAATTTTTATAAACTATCTCCTAGCAGCACTTTAATTCAAATGCTATTTTGTTCCATAATTGGAGAGTTTTTCTCATTTGTATTGTGTGTCGTATTACTGAATATTTCAAGACCCCAAATTAATATTACTTGAATATTAACTTGAAACTCGCACATCCCACACAACGTAGAGTGCACTGTAAGGAATAAAAACGAAATAGTATGTGTGTTTTGGAGGACAATGAATGAACATACAGTGGGGAGAACAAGTATTTGATACACTGCCGATTTTGCAGGTTTTCCTACTTACAAAGCATGTAGAGGTCTGTCATTTTTATCATAGGTACACTTCAACTGTGAGAGACGGAATCTAAAATCCAGAAAATCACATTGTATGATTTTTAAGTAATTAATTTGCATTTTATTGCATGACATAAGTATTTGATTACCTACCAACCAGTAAGAATTCCATCTCTCACAGACCTGTTAGTTTTTCTTTAAGAAGCCTTCCTGTTCTCCACTCATTACCTGTATTAACTGCACCTGTTTAAACTCGTTACCTGTATAAAAGACACCTGTCCACACACTCAATCAAACAGACTCCAACCTCTCCACAATGGCCAAGACCAGAGAGCTGTGTAAGGACATCAGGGATAAAACTGTAGACCTGCACAAGGCTGGGATGGGCTACAGGACAATAGGCAAGCAGCTTGGTGAGAAGGCAACAACTGTTGGCACAATTATTAGAAAATGGAAGAAGTTCAAGATGACGGTCAATCACCCTCGGTCTGGGGCTCCATGCAAGATCTCACCTCATGGGGCATCAATGATCATGAGGAAGGTGAGGGATCAGCCCAGAACTACACGGCAGGACCTGGTCAATGACCTGAAGAGAGCTGGGACCACAGTCTCAAAGAAAACCATTAGTAACACACTACGCCGTCATGGATTAAAATCCTGCAGCGCACGCAAGGTCCCCCTGCTCAAGCCAGCGCATGTCCAGGCCCATCTGAAGTTTGCCAATGACCATCTGGATGATCCAGAGGAGAAATGGGAGAAGGTCATGTGGTCTGATGAGACAAAAATATAGCTTTTTGGTCTAAACTCCACTCGGCGTGTTTGGTGGAAGAAGAAGGATGAGTACAACCCCAAGAACACAAATCCCAACCGTGAAGCATGGAGGTGGATCATCATGCTTTTCTGCAAAGGGGACAGGATGACTGCACCGTATTGAGGGGAGGATGGATGGGGCCATGCATCGCGAGATCTTGGCCAACAACCACCTTTCCTCAGTAAGAGCATTGAAGATGGGTCGTGGCTGGGTCTTCCAGCATGACAACGACCCGAAACACACAGCCAGGGCAACTAAGGAGTGGCTCCGTAAGAAGCATCTCAAGGTCTTGGAGTGGCCTAGCCAGTCTCCAGACCTGAACCCAATAGAAAATGTTTGGAGGGAGCTGAAAGTCCGTATTGCCCAGCGACAGCCCCGAAACCTAAAGGATCTGGAGAAGGTCTGGATGGAGGAGTGGGCCAAAATCCCTGCTGCAGTGTGTGCAAACCTGGCTAAGAACTACAGGAAACGTATGATCTCTGTAATTGCAAACAAAGGTTTCTGAACCAAATATTAAGTTCTGCTTTTCTGATGTATCAAATACTTATGTCATGCAATAAAATGCAAATGAATTACTTAAAAATCATACAATGTGATTTTCTGGATTTTTGTTTTAGATTCCGTCTCTCACAGTTGAAGTGTACCTATGATAAAAATGTACAGACCTCTACATACTTTGTAAGTAGGAAAACCTGCAAAATCGGCAGTGTATCAAATACTTGTTCTCCCCACTGTATATTCTTCAACCTGAATTCCTCTTCAGAGCAAAGAACATGCTCAGACGATGAGCAGTGCCTCCAGAAAGTATTCATGCCCCTCGACTTATTCCATCATTTGTTGAGTTCCAGCCTAAAATCTAAATGGATTAAAACAAAACGTCATACAATACCTCATAATGACAAAGTGAAAATATATTTTTATTCATTTTTGCAAATATACTGAAAGTGAAATACATAAATATCTCATTAGCATAAGTATTCACACCCCTGAGTCAATACATGTTAGAATCACCTTTGGAAGCGATTACAGCTGTGAGTCTTTCTGCGTAAGTCTCTGAGAGATTTACACGTCTGGATTGTACAATATTTGCACATTATTATTTTTCTAATTCTTCCAGCCCTGTCAAGTTGGTTGTTGATCATTGCTAGACAGCCATTTCCAAGCCGGTATCTTTGTAGTGACTGGGTGTATTGATACACCATCCAAGGTGTAATTAATAACCATGCTCAAAGGGATATTCAATGTGTCATTTTTTTGGTTTATTTTTTATCCATCTACCAATAGGTTCCCTTCTACGGAGGCATAGGAATACCACCCTGGTCTTTGTGATTGAATCTGTGGTCGAAATCCACTGCTCGTCTGAGGGATCTTACAGATAAATTGTAAGTACTGGGAACAGAGATGGGTTAGTCATTCAAAAACCATGTTAAACACTATTAATGCGCACAGAGTCCATGCAACTTATTATGTGATTTGTTAAGCATATTTTTGCTCCTGAACTTATTTATGCTTGCCATAACAAAGGGGTTGAATACTTATTGACTCAAGACATTTCATCTTTTAACCCATGTGTAAACATTTCGAAAAACATAATTTCCCATTATGGGGCATTGTGTGTTGTCCAGTGACACAAAATCTAATTTTAATAAATGTTAAATTCAGGCTGTAGCACAACAAAACGTGGAACACGTCAAGGGGTGTGAATACTTCCTGAAGGCACTGTAAATCTGAGGCGCAGAGGAGAAATATCCGGTGGAAGTCCGTGTAAATGTCCAATACGTTCACGGTGAAAAGAAAGGCAGAAGCCCCAGAACTGCCCAGCCAGAGAGATGAGTGGCTACCACAGACAGTACAGACACGCTGTGTGTGTGTGTGTGTGTGTGTGTGTGTGTGTGTGTGTCATGTGATAGTCAGCAGATCAAGGACAGACGACAGATGATCACACGGAGACAGGCCCACATTAAAACGCAACATAAAACACACATCAGGACGCCACACACGCCGACGCCAGCTGACGCCGTCAAATGTCTACCTTCGAACACGGCCGCGTACCAGCGCAACCTCCGTACACACCTCAGCCCATCCATATCAGAATACGAGGTCAGGGGTGTGACACACTCGTCAAGCGTAAAGACCATGTGCCCTGCAGGCCTTTAGTTCAGAGAGACCTCAGTGATAGATTGACGGATAGCGCCATTGAGAATGGAATAGTCCGGACGATAAAGACAGGTTCCCCCGTGCTGCCCGACGCTACTTTGTGTACCACACAGACATTCACTGGCGTTTCTTACCTTGCAGCAGTGAGCTGTCCCTGTGTGTCTGTCTGTGGGGAGTAACTGAAGCAGACTTCAGTGGGTCTCTGTCACCACAGGACACACAGACTACTGCACATCACGGGATTTGCTTTGTGGAGGGAATGGTGTGTTGATGCAGACAGTGTCACTCCTCTCTTAGGCATACCTCTTTGACGTGCACGAGTAGCTTGAAGAAGCTCGGCGTTACTGTGCCAGGCGCCTTTTGGGAAAGCGACAGACACGTCCTCTTTGGACCGTCAATGAGAGAAACAACAGTAAGATCCTTTTTATGCCGGATTTATTTGTGAGGCGTCTGAACCGGACTCCATTTTGTTGCCACTGTGTGCCTGTTTGAGCCTACTGTATCGCTCAACTAGGTGAATGTATGTGACGTGTCTCTGTTGGTCTGGGAATGTGCTTTTCCCCCATTATGTGTCTTTCTGTGGTGTTGCCGTATATTATACAGTTGCGCTGTATGTGTGATAACAGCTGGTGAATGCTCCTCCCTCACACCAGATAAGCACTATTCTATCCGTGCGCAACCAGATTTATCGTCCCCAGGAAGGCACTCTATCAACCGGGCCGCTTTTTTCCCCTCCATCATGGAAGAGTCAAGCGTGAACGCGAATGAACACAGACATAAATCTTCACCCCTCCTTTTCCTCTCCTCTTCTATTCCCCACACACCCCTCTTTTCACTCACGTCCATGATACATTCTCTCCTCTCCTCTTCCACTGTCCTCCTATCCCTCCTCTCATCTCCACTCCTTGTTTCTGTCTGCCCGCTTCTCTCCCGATGTTAACGACAAAAAGGGTACGCCATGTAGTGAGCAGGGGAGCAGGACAAAAGGAATTTCCCCCCGAGGAATGTTCAACAGAAGGGAATGCTTTTAGTGAAATCCAATGGGCCTATGAGGTGATCTATATAGGACTTGTGTAAGACCACACAGTCACACAAAGTGTCACAAGACAGCGTGCAATGTCAATCAGAGCCGCCTACTCATGTGTTCCCAGCACATCTCCCCAATTACATTGATTGAACATAAATCAATGCTTAAGACTCTCTTCAAACAATACTGGCCTGTATTGGATGAAATAAAGACCCAGACTGGTGGCTCAAATCTATATGGATGACTCTGTTCTCACAAACACTGAAACATTAAAACACTACCATAAACAACACACAACGGATGCACTGTGCACTAAGTTATCTTCTTTCATCTTTCTTATCTTCTTCCCCATATACACTAATGTAGAGAGAGAGAGAGAGAACTAGAGCTTCCACCCCCCCCTTCCAACACGGATGGGGCTAGGAGCACCAGATACTGAGTAGCATTACAGGCCCAGTGACCCCTCCCCTCCCCTCTGCTCTCTATTGAAGAGTGCTAAACATACTCATATTTCATCCCCTGGGACCTGGGAACGGAGAGAGAGAGAGAGAGAGAGAGAGAGAGAGAGAGAGAGAGAGAGAGAGAGAGAGAGAGAGAGAGAGAGAGAGAGAGAGAGAGAGAGAGAGAGAGAGAGAGAGAGAGAGAGAAAGAGGTGGAGAAGAGAAAGAGGGTTAGAGAGAGAGAGAGAGAGAGAGAGAGAGAGAGAGAGAGAGAGAGAGGGTTAGAGAGAAAGAGGTGGAGAAGAGAAAGAGGGTTAGAGAGAGAGAGAGAGAGAGAGAGAGAGAGAGAGGGTTAGAGAGTAGGGAGGAGAGAGAGAGAGGGGACTAGAGGGTAGGGGGAGAGAGAGAGAGGTGAGGGAAGAAAGAGAGGGTTAGAGAGAGAGAGAGAGAGAGGGTTAGAGAGAGAGAGTTAGAGAGAGAGAGAGGGTTAGAGAGAGAGAGAGAGAGAGAGAGGGCTAGAGAGTAGGGAGGAGAGAGAGGGGTGGGGGAGAGAGAGGTGAGGGAAGAGAGAGAGAGAGGGCTAGAGAGTAGAGAGGAGCGAGAGGTGGGGGAGAGAGAGAGAGGTGAGGGAAGAGAGAGAGAGAGGGCTAGGGAGGAGAGAGAGGTGGGGAGAGAGAGAGGTGAGGGAAGAAAGAGAGAGAGAGAGAGAGAGAGAGAGAGAGAGGGGGCTAGAGAGTAGGGAGGAGAGAGAGAGAGGGGGCTAGAGAGTAGGGGGAGAGAGAAAGGTGAGGGAAGAAAGAGAGGGTTAGAGAGAGAGAGAGAGGGTTAGAGAGGGAGAGAGAGAGAGAGAGAGAGAGAGGACTAGAGAGTAGGGAGGAGAGAGAGAGGGGTGGGGGAGAGAGAGAGGTGAGGGAAGAGAGAGAGAGATAGAGAGAGGGCTAGAGGTGAGGGAAGAAAGAGAGGGTTAGAGAGAGAGAGAGAGAGGGTTAGAGAGAGAGAGAGTTAGAGAGAGAGAGAGAGAGAGAGAGAGAGGGCTAGAGAGTAGGGAGGAGAGAGAGGGGTGGGGGAGAGAGAGGTCAGGGAAGAGAGAGAGAGAGGGCTAGAGAGTAGAGAGGAGCGAGAGGTGGGGGAGAGAGAGAGAGGTGAGGGAAGCGAGAGAGAGAGAGGGCTAGGGAGGAGAGAGAGGTGGGGGAGAGAGAGAGGTGAGGGAAGAAAGAGAGAGAGAGGGCTAGAGAGTAGGGAGGAGAGAGAGAGAGGGGGCTAGAGAGTAGGGGGAGAGAGAGAGGTGAGGGAAGAAAGAGAGGGTTAGAGAGAGAGAGAGAGAGGGTTAGAGAGGGAGAGAGAGAGAGAGAGAGAGAGAGAGAGAGGACTAGAGAGTAGGGAGGAGAGAGAGAGGGGTGGGGGAGAGAGAGAGGTGAGGGAAGAGAGAGAGAGATAGAGAGAGGGCTAGAGAGTAGGGAAGAGAGAGAGAGAGAGAGAGAGGGCTAGAGATTAGGGAGGAGAGAGAGGTGGGGGAGAGAGAGAGAGGTGAGGGAAGAAAGAGAGGGTTAGAGAGAGAGAGAGGGCTATAGAGTAGGGAGGAGAGAGAGAGGTGGGGGAGAGAGAGAGGTGAGGGAAGAAAGAGAGGTTTAGAGAGAGAGAGAGAGGGCTAGAGAGTAGGGAGGAGAGAGAGAGGTGACAGAGAGAAGAGAGTTAGAGAGATGCTACACCGCTACAGCAAACTGGAAGTCTTCCGACTAGCTTGGAAAGACAAGCCCTCACTGCTGCTCGATCATCCTATTTTTCCAACTTAATTGAGGAAAATAAGAACAATCCAAAATGTATTTTTGATTTTGTCGCTAAGCTAACTTAAAAGCAGAATTCCCCAAGAGAAGATGGCTTTCACTTCAGCAGTAATAAATTAATGAACTTCTTTGAGGAAAAGATCATGATCATTAGAAAGCAAATTACGGACTCCTCTTTAAATCTGTGAATTCCTCCAAAGCTCAGTTGTCCTGAGTCTGCACAACTCTGCCAGGACCTAGGATCAAGAGAGACACTCAAGATTTTTAGTACTATATCTCTTGACACATTGATGAAAATAATCATGGCCTCTAAACCTTCAAGCTGCATACTGGACCCTATTCCAACTAAACTACTGAAAGAGCTGATTCCTGTGCTTGTTATGTTGAAGATAATAAACGGCTCTCTATCCACCAGATGTGTACCAAACTTTTTCAACTCACTTGAAAAAGACAAACCTTGACCCAGAAAATATAAAAAACTATTGGCCTATATTGAATCTCCCATTCCTCTCAAAAATGTTAGATAAAGCTGTTGCGCAGAAACTCACTGCCTTCCTGAAGACAAATAATGTATACAAAATGCTTCAGTCTGGTTTTAGACCCCATCATAGCACTGAGACTGCACTTGTGAAGGTGGTAAATTACCTTTTAATGGCGTCAGACCGAGGCTCTGCATCTGTCCTCGTGCTCCTAGACCTTAGTGCTGCTTTTGATACCATCGATCACCACATTCTTTTGGAGAGATTGGAAACCCAAATTGGTCTACACGGACAAGTTCTGGCCTGGTTTAGATCTTATCTGTCGGAAAGATATCAGTTTGTCTCTGTGGATGGTTTGTCCTCTGACAAATCAACTGTACATTTCGGTTTTCCTCAAGGCTCCATTTTAGGACCACTATTGTTTTCACTATATATTTTACCTCTTGGTGATGTCATTCGGAAACGTAATGTTAACTTTCACTGCTATGCAGATGACACACAGCTGTATATTTCGATGAAACAAAATTGCCCTCCCTGGAAGCCTGTGTTTCAGACATAAGGAAGTGGATGGTTGCAAATGTTCTACTTTTAACCTCGGACAAAACAGAGATGCTTGTTCTAGGTCCCAAGAAACAAAGAGATCTTCTGTTGAATCTGACAATTAATCTGGATGGTTGTACAGTCGTATCAAATAAAACTGTGAAGGACCTCGGTGTTACTCTGGACCCTAATCTCTCTTTTGATGAACATATCAAGACTGTTTCAAGGACAGCTTTTTTCCATCTACGTAATATTGCAAAAATCAGAAACTTTCTGTCCAAAAATGACGCAGAAAAATGAATCCATGCTTTTGTCACTTCTAGGTTAGATTACTGCAATGCTCTACTTTCCAGCTACCCGGATAAAGCACTAAATAAACTGCAGTTAGTGCTAAACACGGCTGCTAGAATCTTGACTAGAACCAAAATATTTGACCATATTACTCCAGTGCTAGCCTCTCTACACTGGCTTCCTGTTAAGGCAAGGCCTGATTTCAAGGTTTTACTGCTAACCTACAAAGCATTACATGGACTTGCTCCTACCTATCTTTCTGATTTGGTCCTGCCGTACATACCTACACGTACTCTCGGTCACAAGACGCAGGCCTCCTTATTGTCCCTAGAATTTTGAAGCAAACAGCTGGAGGCAAGGCTTTCTCTTATAGAGCTCCATTTATGGAATGGTCAGCCGACCCATGTGAGAGGCTTAGACTCGGTCTCAACCTTTAAGTCTTTATTGAAGACTCACCTCTTCAGTAGGTCCTATGATTGAGTGTAGTCTGGCCCAGGAGTGTGAAGGTGAACGGAAACGCACTGGAGCAACGAACCGCTCTTGCTGTCTCTGCCTGGCTGGTTCCCCTCTCTCCACTGGGATTCTCTGCCTCTAACCCTGTTACAGTGGCTGAGTCACTGGCTTACTGGTGCACTTCCATGCCGTCCCTAGGAGGGGTGCGTCACTTGAGTGGGATGAGTCACTGGCGTGATCTTCCTGTCCTGGTTGGCACCCCCTCCTTGGGTTGTGCAGTGGCAGAGATCTTTGTGGGCTATACTCGGCCTTGTCTCAGGATGGTAAGTTGGTGGTTGAAGATATCCCTCTAGTGGTGTGGGGGCTGTGCTTTGGCCACAGTATCTCCTGACCCCTCCTGTCTCAGCCTCCAGTATTTATGCTGCAGTAGTTTATGTGTCGGGGGGCTAGGGTCAGTCTGTTATATCTGGAGTATTTCTCCTGTCTTATCCGGTATCCGGTGTCCTGTGTAAATTGAACTATGCTCTCTCTAATTCTCTCTTTCTCTCTCTCCCTTTCTTTCTTTCTCTCTTTCTTTCTCTCGGAGGACCTGAGCCCTAGGATCATGCCTCAGGACTACCTGGTCTGATAACTCATTGCTGTCCCCAGTCCACCTGGCTGTGCTGCTGCTCCAGTTTCAACTGTTCTGCCTGTGGCTATGGAACCCTGACCTGTTCACCGGACGTGCTACCTGTCCCAGACCTGCTGTTTTCAACTCTCTAGAGACAGCAGGAGCGGTAGAGATACTGAATGATCGGCTATGAAAAGCCAACCGACATTTTCTTCTGAGGTGCTGACCTGTTGCACCCTCTACAACCACTGTGATGATTATTATTTGACCATGCTGGTCATCTATGAACATTTGAACATCTTGGCCATGTTCTGTTATAATCTCCACCCGGCACAGCCAGAAGAGGACTGGCCACCCCTCATAGCCTGGTTCCTCTCTAGGTTTCTTCCTAGGTTCTGGCCTTTCTAGGGAGTTTTTCCTAGCCACCGTGCTTCTACACCTGCATTGCTTGCTGTTTGGGGTTTTAGGCTGGGTTTCTGTACAGCACTTTGTGACATCAGCTGATGCAAAAAGGGCTTTATAAATACATTTGATTGATTGATTGTTTGATAGAGAGAGAGGGGGCTAGAGAGTAGGGGGAGAGCAGTGGGGGAGAGAGAGAGGGTTAGAGAGAGAGAGGGCTATAGTGTAGGGGAGAGAGAGAGAGAGAGATTAGGGGGAGAGAGAGAGTTAGAGTAGGGGGAGAGAGAGAGAGAGTAGGGGAGAGAGAGAGATTAGGGTGGGAGAGAGAGACGAGAGAGGTGGGGGTATGGGGGGGGGACACACTCGCTGTGCTCCAAAGTTAAAACTCAGAAGGCAACATTGTTAACAGCGTACACCTCCCCATTGATCCCAGAGCAGAGTCATTCCATTTCAGCCCTGTGTTAACCGAGACTGTAGAGAGAGAGGGAGAGGGAGAGAGACGGGAGGCAAGAGCGTCCACACGAGTCGTATTAACCAAATGAATAATTCAAATCGGGTGCTTTCTACAGAAGTCCAATTCATGCGTCTTATCTTTAACAGAGTAAGTGATGTAATTGCAAAAATGAATCTGCACAAATTGATTTAGCCCACCTCAGCAAGGCAGGGCGCAAGGCAGGAGAGCTGCAGCAGTAGTGGGGTGGGAGAGTGGGCCTGGAGATAAGCGTAGAAAATGTGCTAAATGAGAAATGGACATGCTCCAGATAAACTTCCCTCTGTTTCTCTCTCTCTCCCCTCACTTTCTCGTTGTTCTCTTTCTTTCTCTCCCTCCATACTCCCCGTTCTCTTTCCTCTCCCCATCTCCTTCTCTCTCTATATGATTTCTTCTTTTCTCTCTCCTTCTCTCACTCCATTCTCTCTTTTCTCTCTCTTCTCTGTCATTCTCTCTCTCCTTCTGTCATTAAAATGCTTTTCATTAACCCAGGGCAGATCTCAAGGTGCCTACAGGTCAGGCACAGAAATAGCACAACATGATATAGAAACTACCCAGCACAAACAGCCAGTTGAAGGGACTAAAGACACAATTATGACCACCTCGGTCTACCTTTTTTTCTTTGCATTCAGCATTTCATCTCTCTCGCTCTCTTGCTCCGTGTCCCCCCCTCTTTTTCCCTTTTTCTAAGTCTACATTCAGCCCTCTATATAGTCCTTGACCCTGCCCTTCACCCACTCCAGCTCTCAAGCCATTCTCTGGCAGCAGGCAGTCTTTGCATGCCAGAGCTTGGCCTGTGTCCCATGGCATCACGTTGCCAGAAGGTGACAAGGTCACTGTGGTCAGACAATGGCCTTGTCTGTAGTTTAGCACAGAACAGGGAAGGGCTGGTTCTGAGAGACCATAATGGCTGAAGTGATGCCTGAGTGATCTTCCTAACACACACACAGAGAGACAGACAGACAGAGAGACAGACAGACAGAGAGACAGAGAGACAGACAGACAGACAGACAGACAGACAGACAGACAGACAGACAGACAGGACACTGGAGGGCCTAGACACACAGTGCGACTTCCACTCCCTCATTTCATTCCTGGGCCCTTCCTCAAACCTGCTGGGACCATATGCCACAGGGAACAAAACAGGAAGACTGATTTATAACCAGCACAGTCAGCAAAGAGACTCATTGAAATATACCGCAAGGTTTAATTCTGCATTCTGTGCAGAGAGAATGCAAGGCCATGCCACGCAGTCTCCTCTTATTTCTATGGGATGTGATATGAACTGTGGTAGAGATGAAAAATTCATTCCCAGGGTGTCATGGAAACGGAGGCTCACTGTACTGTTGCAAGAGGTGGCAAAAAAAGGCTGCTGGGCTACCCTAGCTCCAAACCTCACCTTTCTGCAAATCTCCAGGTAGATAACGCTCGATTGATGCATTCAGCATCAAATTTGTGACATGGTCGGAATTATTTTGGTCAAAGGGGTAATATTGGAAATATTGTTGTCGTTGACGGATTGAGATTGTATTTATGTGTGCATTCTTGTGGGGTGAGTTGTTGTACAGTGCATTCGGAAAGTATTCAGACCCCTTTTTCCACATTTTGGTACGTTACAGCCTTATTCTAAAATGGATTCAATAAAAAATATGTCTCATCAATCTATAGACAATTCCCCATACCCCCAAAGCAAACACTAATTTTAAGACATTTAAAAATATATATAATTTAAATACCTTATTTCCATAAGTACTCAGACCCTTCGCTATGAGGCTCGAAATTGAGCTCAGGTGCATCCTGTTTCCATTGACCATCCTTGAGATGTTTCTAAAACTTGATTGGAGTCCACCTGTGGTAAATTCAGTTGATTGGACATGATTTGGAAAGGCACACCTGTCTATATAAGGTCCCACAGTTGACAGTCCATGTCAAGAATAAAAACCAAGCCATGAAGTCGAAGGAATTGTCCGTAGAGCTCCGAGACAGGATTGTGTCGAGGCACAGATCTGGGGAAGGGTACCAAAACATTTCTTCAGCATTGACGGTCCAAGAACACAGTGCCCCCCATCATTCTTAAATGGAAGAAGTTTGGAACCACCAAGAGTTTTCCTCGTGCTGGCCACCCAGCCAAACTGAGCAATCGGGGGAGAAGGGCTTTGGTTAATGGTCACTCTGACAGAGCTCCAGAGTTCCTCTGTGGAAACCTTCCAGAAGGACAACCCTCTCTGCAGCACCCAACCAATCAGGCCTTTATGGTAGAGCGGTCAGACGGAAGCCACTCCTCAGTAAAAGTCACATGACAGCCCACTTGGTGTTTGCCAAAAGGCACCTAAAGGAGTCTCAGACCATGAGAAACAAGATTCTCTGGTCTGATGAAACCAAGATTGAACTCTTTGGCCTGAATGCCAAGCGTCACATCTGGAGGAAACCAGGCACCGCTCATCACCTGGCCAATACCATCAGTGAAACATGGTGGTGGCAGCATCATGCTGTGGGGATGTTTTTCTGAGCGAGGGACTGGGAGACTAGTCAGGATCAAGGGAAAGATGAGATCCTTGATGAAAACCTGCTCCAGAGCACTCAGGACCTCAAACTGAGGTGAAGGTTCACTTTCCAACAGGACAACGACACTAAGCACACAGCCAAGACAATACAGGAGTAGTTTTGGGACAAGTCTCTGAATGTCCTTGAGTGACCCAGCCAGAGCCGGACTTGAACCCATTCGATCATCTCTGGAGAGACCTGAAAATAGCTGTGCAGCGATGCTCCAGATCCAACCTGACAGAGCCTGAGAGGATCTGCAGAGAGGAATGGGAGAAACTCCCCAAATACAGGTGTGCCAAGTTAGTAGCGTCATGCCCAAGAAGACTCTAGGCTGTAATCGCTGCCAAAGGTGCATCAACAAAGTACTTAGTAAATGGTCTGAATACTTATGTAAATGTAATATTCCAGTTATTTTTATATACATTTTCAAACCATTTTAAAAGCCTGTTTTTGCTTTGTCATTATGTGGTATTGTGTGTAGATTGATTAAGGAAATAATTTTTTTTTTAATCAATTTTAGAATAAGGCTGTAACGTAATAAAACGTGGAAAAAGTGAAGGCGTCTGAATACTTTCTGAATGCACTGTTTACTGCTGTTCATACATTTATAGAAACATATATTTGCCTTTTCCTCTCATTTTCTTCTCCTATCTGCTCTTTTCTCATCATCCGCTTTCTTCAATTTCCCCGTTGTTATTTTCTCCCCCTTTCCACCGCAGCTCCTTCTTACCCATCTCTCTTTCTTCTCTCCTCTCCTTCTCTTGCTCTGGACAAAAAGCCATTTTGGTGCTTGATTGGAGAATGATGCTGCTACTTACAGAGTCCCTCCATCAGTGACGAGGGAGGAGAGGAGAGGGGGAAGAGAAAAAGCTCAGGAGGAGTAGTGGCTCCCTGGGGGCGCTGTAGCCATGATGGGTGAGCTGTCAAACGCCCCATTGTCCAAATTACCCAGCAAGCACTGTTTCGCCACCCGGGACTAATTTACGGTGCGGTGTGGCACAGCCATCGTTCTCAGAGAGAGAGACTGGGAGGAGGATAAATACTAGGAGGTACTGTGTAGAGCCCTAGGTTATGTGACGCCCCTCACAGAGACTCTACAGGATGGTAGCCAAATCATCTCTACTCTCGCTCTACAGGTCTCCTTCTCAACCCCTAGCACAGCGTCTACTGCCGTGTACACCGGCTACAGCAAACAGCAGGTCAGGGTGCTCTCTGTTCAATGTGCTTCATTACAGAGCTAGCCAGCCTCTCTGATGCATGTCACTGCCCCAATGACTAGCACACAGACGAGAGCTGGTCTCTGTCTGAGCACGGTAACATCCTCAAATAATGAACACCACCCACTCACACGTACAGTAACCAGTAGGTCTACACAGTGTTGCTGCTTTAAAGTGTCCCTCCCTCGTGGACAGATCTGGTTCCAGGCTTGCCTGCTACTCGGGCCTAATTATGGCCGTAGCCACGGTACCCTCCAAAAACACTGCTACTCCGGCCTCCTCTTGTCACATCCCTGGGTGCCCAGGGTCAGACGGGGGCACAACCCTACCCTGGCGTGGGCTGCCGAGCGAATCGGAAGCTGTCAGAGGAGACGAGTCACACCCTCTAACCCCTGGCTGTGCCCAATGGCTGCAGGTGTAACACACAGAGCTCTAATTGGCCCAGAGCAGCAAGAAGAGCGATACTGAGAAAGCTTGAGGAACACAAAGACAGGGAGAGAGGGACAAACAGACCCTGAACACTGCCTATTTCATATTATATTCACAATTTTATTTTATTTTTTATTTAACCGTTATTTTAATGGCCAAATCCTAAACCGGATGATGCTGGGCCAATTGTGCCCCGCCCTATGGGGGACTCCCCCAATCACGGGCCGGTTGTGATACAGCCTGGAATCGAACCAGAGTCAGTGACCGTCTAGCACTGAGATGCAGCGCCTTAGACTGCGCCACTCAGGAGCCCATGTATACTGTATTCAGGACAAAATATTTTATCAGGCATAATGTAGTTTCACAAACACGTTCCGGTCATACTATACGCTGCTCTGAAATTCTAATACCCCCACCACAATAGCTATGCCATTTCTCCAATATTTATTGAGAGTATGGTCAGTCATTTATCTGCGAAAAGACCCGGTAACATTTTACCAGGAATTAGTCTCTGTCTTGGAATGTTCAAATTCAACTATTTATATTCTCCTGTGATATACAAACAGTCTGCTAGGCTCCGTCACGCTGTCCTCATGCAGCCGTCTCTTTTAGTATTCAGGGCCATAGTGGAAACTACACGCTATTAGCAAATCAGAGGGCTAAATATCGGAGAAAACTAACAATGACATTAATAACAATAACAATGACCAATTCGGTCCCCGCGTCAATCTTGACCCTGTGAAGAGATAACAAAAGCAGATAATAGGAACTCAGACAAAGCAGGAGAGAAAAGAGGACAAAGAACACAGTCAAGTGCACACACACATAGACAGGAGTAGACTACACTACACACAGACAGGAGTAGACTACACTACACACATAGACAGGAGTAGACTACACTACACACAGACAGGAGTAGGCTACACTACACACATAGACAGGAGTAGACTACACTACACACAGACAGGAGTAGACTACACTACACACATAGACAGGAGTAGACAACACTACACACAGACAGGAGTAGACTACACTACACACATAGACAGGAGTAGACTACACTACACTACACACACAGACAGGAGTAGACTACACTACACACATAGACAGGAGTAGACTACACACATAGACAGGAGTAGACTACACTACACACATAGACAGGAGTAGACTACACTACACACAGACAGGAGTAGACTACACTACACACACAGACAGGAGTAGACTACACTACACATGGACAGGAGTAGACTACACTACACACATAGACAGGAGTAGACTACACTACACACATATACAGGAGTAGACTACACTACACACATATACAGGAGTAGACTACACTACACACATAGACAGGAGTAGACTACACTACACACATATACAGGAGTAGACTACACTACACACATATACAGGAGTAGACTACACTACACACACAGACAGGAGTAGACTACACTACACACACAGACAGGAGTAGACTACACTACACATGGACAGGAGTAGACTACACTACACACATAGACAGGAGTAGACTACACTACACACATATACAGGAGTAGACTACACTACACACATATACAGGAGTAGACTACACTACACACATAGACAGGAGTAGACCACACTACACACATAGACAGGAGTAGACTACACTACACTACACACATAGACAGGAGTAGACTACACTACACACATAGACAGGAGTAGACTACACTACACACATAGACAGGAGTAGACTACACACAGACAGGAGTAGACTACACTACACTACACACATAGACAGGAGTAGACTACACTACACACATATACAGGAGTAGACTACACTACACACATAGACAGGAGTAGACCACACTACACACATAGACGGGAGTAGACTACACTACACTACACACATAGACAGGAGTAGACTACACTACACTACACACATAGACAGGAGTAGACTACACTACACACATAGACAGGAGTAGACTACACACATAGACAGGAGTAGACTACACACATAGACAGGAGTAGACTACACTACACACATAGACAGGAGTAGACTACACTACACACATAGACAGGAGTAGACTACACTACACACATAGACAGGAGTAGACTACACTACACACATAGACAGGAGTAGACTACACTACACACATAGACAGGAGTAGACTACACTACACACATAGACAGGAGTAGACTACACTACACACATAGACAGGAGTAGACTACACTACACACATAGACAGGAGTAGACTACACTACACACATAGACAGGAGTAGACTACACTACACTACACACATATACAGGAGTAGACTACACTACACACATAGACAGGAGTAGACCACACTACACACATAGACGGGAGTAGACTACACTACACTACACACATAGACAGGAGTAGACTACACTACACACATAGACAGGAGTAGACTACACTACACTACACACATAGACAGGAGTAGACTACACTACACACATAGACAGGAGTAGACTACACACATAGACAGGAGTAGACTACACACATAGACAGGAGTAGACTACACTACACACATAGACAGGAGTAGACTACACTACACACATAGACAGGAGTAGACTACACTACACACATAGACA
>NC_048569.1:38799890-38829890 GCF_013265735.2 Oncorhynchus mykiss
CTGGCTGATGGGAACAAATGGTTTGTGAATGCCCTGAGCAGAGAGGGAGGAAGGAGGAGGAAGAGGAGAACAAAGCCTGCTGAGAGAGCCTAGAGGTCTGGGAGTAGGAGGAAAAGAGAGAAGGGAGACAGAGAGAGAGAGAGAGAGACAGAGAGACAGAGGCAGAGAGGCAGAGAGAGGGAGACTAGAGGTTGGAGGAGGCGGCTCTGGAGGAAACAGATGAGGAGGAGGGTTAAATGCTGCTGCTGCAGAGATGCCACTGTCACCACAGAGCGAGATAGAGAGAGAGAGAGAGGGGGGGGGGGCAGACTATATCTGAGTGAGCATAGGAGTAAGAGAGAGCAAGTGCATCTCTTAAAAAACAAAGTGCACCAAAACACACACACTAGAAAATCATCCCTGAATAAATACACTCCTTTAAACCTCTCCACTACATTGTTCCCCCCCAACCTCCTCTCACCCACTCTCTCTCTCTTTCTTCTAACGCTCTTTCTCCCTTTCCCTCACTCCTCTCAGTTCGACCTTTCTCCAGTGGAAGAGGATCCTGGCCACTCCCGCTCTTTCCCTCTCCCTCATGCATTAATGATCTGTGGTGATGAGAGTAGCGGAGAGGGCATCTTGTCAGGCCTGTCTGCCTCCCAGTCATCTGACCTCTCCCAAGGACAGAGCACCACAGGCCATACAGACAGGCTAAACAGGCCACAGATAGACATGGAGAGCTCCAGTCTGCAGGCTAACCCTTCTCATCTTCCATACCCTCTAACCATGACCTGGCAGATACTGATGGGGGCAGAAATGAGCCCACTGCGGAAGAGATAGACACCAGACAGTCACAAACACACCCAGAGTCTCCTATTCCATAAGCTGCTGTACACTCAATAGCTATAACACTCAACTCCCTTCAAAGGCTCTGTACATAGTCAATCAGGAAGTCCCCATGCTGATATGTCTATCGAGTTAGAGTACATTTCCCAACAGAGAAAGAGATAAAGAGAGAGAGCGCGAGAGAAAGAGAGAGAGCGAGAGCAAGACAGAGAAAGAGAGGAGAGAGAGGAAGAGAGAGAAGCAGAGAGAAGAGCGAGAAAGAGAGAAGAGAGAGAAAGAGAGAGCGAGAATGAGACGAGAGAGAGAGAAAGGGAAAGAGGGAGAGCGAGAGCAAGAGAGAGAGAGAGAGCGGGAGAGAGTGAGGGATGCAGCAGGAGACTTGTTCTGTGGCTGTTTCCTCTAGTTGAGGTAATGCTGGTTTTGAACTGCAGGATTGGCCCCAACTCCAACCTCATCCAATTCCCTGATTTCTCCTCTTCCTCACAAATTGTCCATCAGGCCATGCAGTTTAGTTCCCCCTACAATACAGACATGGTTGCCTCCACGGTGTCCTCTCACAATCACACTGGAGATTGGAGCATTTCTAGTTTTCCCTTCCTCAATATTGAGGACGAAAGAAAATCAGGTAGCAGTATTGTCTCCAGTGGGATATTCACTCTTCTTCAGTCCCTCACACTCTCTTGTTCTGAGCTGAAGCAAAGGCCTAGTCTTATCAGACGGTGTAGAAGAGAGCATAAAGAATGAGAGAGAGGAGGAAAGGAATGCAGAGACTTTGTTAGATGAACAGAGCTAAGATAAAACAGTACAGTATTAGCTCCAATTATCTGGGAAATTCGATAGTACTTCAACTAATATGAGGTATAAGCATTTCACACAGAGACAGTAGACTATAATATAGTCAACAGTTGCTACCAGTCACTGGCTCTTTTACAGAGGCTTAATACATCAAGTGGGGATGTTATTCCTTTCACACTGTGAATTCAGAAAACTACAATTCCTAACAAACCAAATATATTGCCTTTGTTGTTTTGAGTATTTTGTTTGGTTTTTGTGTCTAAAATGTCTCCACATCTTTTGATCCTTACTGGGATACAAAATTACTTTGGTTTTCCTTGGAATAAAACCGGAATTGTAATAATGTATCTCTTTGGAGTGAGTGTCTCTCCCTGTCACCTGCCGGGACAGATTTCCCAGAAGCCTCCTTGTGATGCGTCCTGACAGCTGCAGAGAGAGATCTGTGCAGGATGAAAAGACTTCTCCCCTCTCCTCCCTGCTCCCTCCACCACAGCAGCACAGCGTTCCACAGTGCTCCATACCCAAATATTTGACTTTGCCTGTGATCCAGAGGCCTTTAAGGCTTCTAGCCCACTGATCTCTGCTTTCAAAGCGGGCGTTTAAAACACGTCTGACAGAGCAAGCAGCATCCCTAGTAAACTTGGGAGGGAAAGAGGGAGAGATGAAAGGAATGAGGGAGCGTGAGAGAGAGAGAGAGAAAAAGAGAGAGAGAAAAAGAGAGAGAGAAAGACTATAGAGATACACTGTAGGTAGACAGAGACAGAGAGAGAGAGAGAGAGAGAGAGAGAGAGAAAAAGAGAGAAAGACTATAGAGATACACTGTAGGTAGACAGAGAGAGAGAGACTAAAGAGATATATTGTAGAGAGAGAGAGAGAGAGAGAGAGAGAGAGAGAAAGAGAGAAAGACTATAGAGATGCACTGTAGGTAGACAGAGAGAGAGAGACTAAAGAGATATATTGTAGAGAGAGAGAGAGAGAGAGAGAGAAAGAGACGAGTTAAGATAAGAGGCATTGACGTTATCTTTCATATCATCAAAAACAGAATTATTGTTTGTCTGCTTGGGAAATGATTTGACATGGTACTGTAGGTTCTAATGTCATCTCATTGTTGTCTTCAGATGTTTTTACAACATTACAGATAAAACAGACGTTCAGAGGTGAAAAGGCATCAGATATGACAATGACATCAGATACCTTGGTGTCTGATGTCAAGGCGTCCACATTGACCAGCCAAAATAGTTCGGAAGAGTCCATCCATATATTACGTTTTGTTAGTTTTGGACTTTGGTTAGTTCTTTTTGGGCTGTTCAGGAACACGTCGTTTATTTTTGGACGCAAGCCGAAGTTCAGAGCCGAAGTCTACGCCCCTTCGTCTGTGATTGGCCAACAGTAGGGATTCTTCAATCAAGTCTTTGTTGTCATTCAACGAGAGACAACTCGTTTTCATGACCATTTTATCATAGAGAAATACTGCACCAAACATCTTAGTTGGATGTAAAATCTCCTCAGCAATTAATGACATATTCCTTGAGTTATTTCTTGAGTTATCTTAAATTGATTCTGACTATTTTGAGGAAGTACTGGCTATGGCGACTCAAAATGGACAAACAGTACTATTGCCGCTATTTTCTCTTCTCGTTTTTCAAGCAAAGGTCTTTAAAGGAAGTATGCGGCTAGCCAAACTGAAGCATGCTGAAGCCTTTAATGTCCCTTTGAACACTCCTACACACACACACACACACACACACACACACACACACACACACACACAACCTCATAGAGAAGTAATTTTGACAATTGACAAGTGTGAAGATACAAATAACCTTTGTAGAACCCGGAGAAGTGTATCCTCCTAAAACCATCTCAAAATGAATGCATACAAATGGATTCAGTCTTATTCAGTCTTTATCAGTATTGTGGGATTGATGCACGTACCAGAGAGGGGTGCTGGTCACCACATGAGCCCCCTCTCCTCAACCAATGACTATCACACCAACCAATGATGGAGACTACGTCACAGCACCATCAACTCCAACTCACCCATTACACTCCACACATATGTACGAATACACACACGGTTCAAAATGTTATACATCCCCCCTCCCTCTATGAAATGCGTGACCTGATGTGTTATATGAGTGACAGACAGGGGCAGGGAAATGCACAGTGTGCATGACACGGGGGTAAACACTGGGGCAAGAGAGAGGGGGCGAGAGCAACGACAATATGACAAGAGATAGGAGGAGAGAGAGAGAGAGAGAGAGAGAGAGAGAGAGAGAGAGAGAGAGAGAGAGAGAGAGAGAGAGAGAGAAATAAAAACACAGAGAGAGAGAGAGACTTCTTCACAGGCTGGTGGTTTCAGCCAGCACCATCAGCCCCCACGTCCTCACCAGACTGTCTTCTCCCCAACCTCCCTCTCTCCCCTCCTTTCTCCAGCCCTCCCTGGGCCAGACAGCTGTGATTAATGGTGTGTCTGCTGAGGCGGGGTCCACCACTCCTGACTACACTAAACATTATCATAACTTTTCAGCTCTTATCGGAGCAGAGAGAATATTGGGAGCCCCGGGGACAAGATTTATGTCCAGTGGCTTGCCAACCATTCAACCTGCACCACCACAACCTAACAGCCTATTTCCATTTAACTGCAGCACTTTAAAACTAGTGTGTTTAAAAAATGGCTCCTGAGGGGGGAAACATGGCCGACAGTGGATTCAGATTAGTAACAATAGTGGAGAAATGACACTGATGAAACGACACTGCCTACTGTCATATTACCCCCTCATAAGGAAATCATTCACACCATGTTGAAACTACAAGGTAATACTGTGTTCCATTCCCATTCTAACGTATACAGGCAATACTCCGCCTGAATGTAAACCCCACCACACAGCGGTGATATTATATTTTACTAATGTGTTTTTAATACATGTAATATTCTTGCTTCAATATGTGCCGTGCCACGTGTCAACAGCAGCATCGTAATAAAAGGCAATATAACAGGAGAGTTTCACACTGTCTTCCTATCATCCGTTCCCCCAGGAGCCATGAGTGTTTATATTACTGTACATTACCCTCTCTCTGCTGTCATTATCTCCTACACACAGGGATGAGTGGCTCCCCGCCCTCCCAACCACCACTAACGCTTTATTCTCTCACATAGGAGGAGGAGGGACTGAGGCTGCATAGACTTTGTACAGTATGATATACACACTGGAGAAACACCCATTCCCATACCCACATACTCATTGGAGCACACACGCATATAGGCAACCCCCTTATATAAGAGCCATCCACATCCATGCAACCACCCCACATGAACGCCCCACACACATTAGACCCATTCCTTTTTCAGAGCGTGATCGTGATGAACGTGTGAGCCGCTTGGAGCTCTGGAGTGTCACGCCGTAAAAATGCAATTTGGCTGCAGACGGTTCGCTGGAGATTTGGGCTGGGCTGTGGGGTTCTGCTGGGGGGGGGGGGGGGGGGGGTGTAATCAGGGGAGGCTGAGAGGGGCTGCAGCGCTTAAGGGTACTATACCCTAACTGCCTCCTCGTCTCCCATGGGCAACACTTTCACATTACAACAGAGAGAGGGGAGGGGGGCTAGAGAGAGGGGGGAGAGAGAGAGGAGGGAGAGAGAGAGAGGGGGGGCTAGAGAGAGGAGGGGGAGAGAGGGGAGGGAGAGAGAGAGGGGCAGAGAGAGAGAGAGGAGGGAGAGAGAGAGGAGGGCTAGAGAGAGAGGAGGGAGAGAGAGGGGGGGCTAGAGAGAGAGGGGGGCTAGAGAGAGAGAGGAGGGAGAGAGAGAGGAGGGAAAGAGAGAGAGGGGGCTAGAGAGAGAGGAGGGGGGCTAGAGAGAGGAGAGAGAGAGAGAGAAGGGGGCTAGAGAGAGGAGGGAGAGAGAGAGGAGGGAAAGAGAGAGGGGGGGGAGAGAGAGGAGGGAGAGAGAGAGGGAGAAAGAAATGGTGGCTAGAGAGAGGCAGGGGCTAGAGAGAGGGGGGAGAGAGAGGAGGGAGAGAGAAAGGGGGGCTAGAGAGAGAGGAGGGGGGCTAGAGAGAGGAGGGAGAGAGAGAGGAGGGAGAGAGAGGGGAGGGAGAGAGAGAGGGGGGAGAGAGAGGAGAGGGGGGGTAGAGAGAGGAGGGAGAGAGAGAGGGGGGAGAGAGAGGGGAGGGGGGAGAGAGAGGGGAGGGAGAGAGACAGGAGGGAGAGAGAGAGGAGGGAGAGAGAGAGGAGGGAGAGAGAGAGGGGGGAGAGAGAGAGGGAGGAGAGAGAGAGGGAGGAGGGAGAGAGGGAGGAGGGAGAGGAGGGAGAGAGAGAGGATGGAGAGAGAGAGAGGGGAGAGAGAGAGAGGGGAGGAAGATAGAGAGGAGGGAGAGAGAGAGAGGGGAGGAAGATAGAGAGGAGGGAGAGAGAGAGGTGTAGATGGGTGGAAAGTGTGCTGGGGAAAGTAGAGGAAGAAGACAAAGGCGAAGGAAAGACTCCCTCTCAAGACACAAGCCATATAAATCCATAACCTTGAAACCCATTCCACTCTGCCATCAGTGGAATTGATCAAGAAAGCCAGTGGTTATACGTTACAGAATATGCATTCAGTATTAAACAGCTCCATTCAGCTTCCATTTATGACGTATATTTCTGTACCATGTACCGTACATTTCTGTTCCGGTACATTTCCATGTGTGTTGTGGCTGCCAGGCAATGTGCATATGTGGCGTTGCTAGCGTAGCTACATCACCTCAGGGCCCTGCTGCCACCCAGCATAGTGCAGTCCGTGCCAGGGGCCATTAAGGCTCCACATACCCCTTAGCCACAGAGAGCTCCTGATGTGATGACTCTCTGCTGGAGAGAGAGTGGAGTCCTCCAGTCACTTCCCAATGCACAGCCCGAGTGCCACTGCAATCTGTTGTGACAAAGTGCCCCAAATTTGACAAATTGCTTTTTGTGAAGAGGGTACATGCACTTATTCATAGTCGTGTGTATATATATATATATATATATATATATATATATATATATATATATATATACACACACTTTTTTTTTTAAAGAAGAAAACACAAAATCACAGCTGTTGTCTTTGCTGAAGTAAAGAGACTTAAAGTTATTTTTAACAAGCAGACTAGAATCAGGAGTGATTCATCCACCTCTTAGTGGCCACGCCTCTTGTTTTGTTTTCTTGAGATTGAAGGAGGAGATAAACCAAAGTGTCGTGACCTGAATCAACATTGAGGCCTTTTGATATTAAACTGAACCAGATGTACAGTTGGACCTCCATCTATGTTCACCCAACATCAGCCCATACAGAAGGCCACCAGGTGTCCACCAACCTCTGAGGACATAAAACATTTTACAGCTAGCTAAAAGGTCATGACCCCATTGAAACCCCTGAGGCTACATCACAGACAGACAGGGGTCAGCTAATGAAGCATGCAGGAAGACTTTACCTCCAATCAACCCCTGTTGACCCTCCTCTTGCTCACTTCGATACACGTCTCTATTCTACATTTTCTATCTAGTTGCTAAGGGTTGTAGGCCAGAGTGCAGACCAGAGTGCAGACCAGGTGCTCTATAATATTTCCTGTGATTCATCCATGCACACATCCTCCATTTTCCCAATGTTTTCTCTGGTGAAGTGAGTCTGGTATGCATTATGAATGGCCTGCTTATAGTATTCTCCAAAAGCATCCAGCCCGCTTTTGACGAAGGAAAGACACTGTGCTCACTCAACGTGCATCATCAGCACACAACTTTGTTTTTCTTTCTCAGTTCAGGCAGTTCGACTCCAGTAGTGATAATTACACTTCTGATTGTACTGCTCATCCCTCCTCTCTCATCCCTCCTTCCTCTCATCCCATCTCTCTCCAGCTCTCCACTAAGCTCATCAAGCACATCTGTTCGCAGCACCACCGAACAAGGAGCACATTAACAAACAAACAGACAACAATTAGTCTCCTTTTGAAGCCTTCCATGTGCTCCATTAGGGGAATGCCGGGATGTGATTGGATGATCAGAGTAGGGCTGGGTGATATGGCCAAAATGTCATATCACAGTATTTTTCAAGTTTTCTGACAGTATTTAATGTTTTTGAATAATAAGAGTTGTTAATGTGCTTTATGAGTGGTGTGTGACTCAACAGTGGCAACACATACATTCTAAGTGATTTTTTAATGAGTCTTTCTCCATTCGAATTGTTTTATACTGTTCAAATCAACTTCAAACCCAAACTGTTTTCTACATTTCCAATTTCTGAATTTCCTGCACTAATTTGAGATCGTTTCCACACTGCCACGTAGGGCTGCACAATATGCGCAAAAAGATCTAGGCCTGATTTTAACCAAATGTTGCAATTGCGATTAGATCAAAACACTTAGGTGAACTGTTGGAATCATGGAAATAGAATGATTATTCTAATTCTATAGTTAGAATCTAAAAATGTTTTTGCACTTTGAATACACTGTTGTTTGACATGACAACAAATTAAGATGCCAGGGAGGAGTTATTGTGACAGGGTAGGAACCAAAGTGTTGGTCAGTGTTTCCTAGGGGGTCCCTATAATATATGGATACATGAAATGTTTTCTCTTTACTTAATGTAGCTAACATGTTCATGCTTCGCCTATTCCTCTTTGATTGAGAAGATACTGTTGCACAAGCAACATGCTGATTTAGGTCTACTTCATCACTGGTATAGGGCTTTAGCTAGCTACGTTTGCTCTTAAACGCTAGTGAAACCAAATGCATGCTTTTGAACCGTTCGCTGCCTGCACCCGCACGCCCGACTAGCATCACCACCCTGGATGGTTCCGACCTAGAATATGTGGACATCTATAAGTACCTAGGTGTCTGGCTAGACTGTAAACTCTCCTTCCAGACTCATATCAAACATCTCCAATCTAAAATCAAATCTAGAGTCGGCATTATATTTCACAACAAAGCCTCCTTCACTCACGCCGCCAAACTTACCCTAGTAAAACTGACTATCCTACCGATCCTCGGCTTCGGCGAGGGTCATCTACAAAATAGTTTCCAATACTCTACTCAGCAAACTGGATGCAGTTTATCACAGTGCCATCCGTTTTGTTACTAAAGCACCTTATACCACACACCACTGCAATCTGTATGCTCTAGTTGGCTGGCCCTCACTACATATTCGTCGCCAAACCCACTGGCTCCAGGTCATCTACAAGTCCATGCTAGGTAAAGCTCCGCCTTATCTCAGTTCACTGGTCACGATGGCAACACCCACCCGTAGCACGCTCTCCAGAAGGTGTATCTCACTGATCATCCCTAAAGCCAACACCTCATTTGGCCGCCTTTCCTTCCAGTTCTCTGCTGCCTGTGACTGGAACGAATTGCAAAAATCGCTGAAGTTGGAGACTTTTATCTCCCTCACCAACTTTAAACATCTGCTATCTGAGCAGCTAACCGATCGCTGCAGCTGTACATAGTCCATTGGTAAATAGCCCACCCAATTTACCTACCTCATCCCCATACTGTTTTTATTTATTTACTTTTCTGCTCTTTTGCACACCAGTATCTCTACCTGCACATGACCATCTGATCATTTATCACTCCAGTGTTAATCTGCTAAATTGTAATTATTCACCTACCTCCTCATGCCTTTTGCACACAATGTATATGGACTCTTTAAAAAAATATATATATACTATGTTATTGACTTGTTTATTGTTTAGTCCATGTGTAACCCTGTGTTGTTGTCTGTTCACACTGCTATGCTTTATCTTGGCCAGGTCGCAGTTGTAAATGAGAACTTGTTCTCAATTAGCCTACCTGGTTAAATAAAGGTGAAATAATTTTTTATATTTTTTTAAATAGTATGTTGATTAGCTAGCTAGCTAGCCAGCTAACTAGCGATTAGTGTTAGCGGCAAACACGATTTAGCCACAACTTGCTAAGAAAATATAAAATAGCTGTTTGAAAATGTAAGAAACAAACGAATAGCGCTTGAAGTATTTTATTAAGAAGCACAACGGAAACAGCATCCTTGTCATCAACATTGTTGCATCACCATGCAAACTGAACGCAAGTGTCTTGTGGTCGAACAACAACTCCTTGAGTGACAGGGGACGGGGCTACGTCTGTTTGGAAAGCGGCAAGGAGAGAGAGCAGAGAGAGTTGACTCAAATAGCGTTATTTGTATCACATAAACAAAAACCAAACAATCAAATACCGTTATGGAAGGCAAAGTAAAAACCTGGTCCTTTCATCAATACCGGTATATGGTAATATATGGCCCTAGATCAGAGAACTTGTAGGGAGCACTACTCTGCCATCCTACGGAGCAGAGCCAGCATGCAGTCTTTACACCACTTACCTTCTACAGGATTATGACGGGAATGGACACTCAAAGTTAATGACTGGTGCTGAAGACACCAAGGATAATGAAGTCTGAGGATTGTAGTTGCTGTGTTATATTGTTTGATGTATTTTCAGACATTTATTTCATTTACAAATCTAATTGAATTTAATTCGGTCATGGTGGAATTTTATCCCCCCGTTGCCACAGCGACAGACGTGAAGAATGTGAGCTGATCCAGAGCTGTCAGTCACGCTGCATTAGAGGGGGTCAAGACACAGCTGGGGGTCAGAGGTTAACCCCATTACGAGCTGGGGCTCCTCTCTTTCACCTCGACCCTAGTCTCCGTCTGTCTGTCACAGTCCGTCTTCTCCTCTCAGGGTCCTAAATTAACTTTTGGGTTTGACAACCAATAATGGCCTTGGTTATAAGCAGAGTTTAAAACCCTCAGCCAGACCCTGGTCTTACCATGACTTCCTCTTGAAACACAAGCATAGCTCTGACTCTAGGCTTCCCCCTTTCAATATCCCTGGTGAGCATAACAATTAACTCTGAATTCCCTCCCTCGTCTTTTCTTTCCCAATACTCAACTATTCCCAATACCAACAGACTCCTGAACAGCTTTTAACCCCAATCCATGAGTGCTAAATAGCTAGAAAAATGGCTATACGGACTATTTGACTTGACACAATTTTATTTGTATTCTTGCACTGTCTCTATGTACTCTCACAGGACTCTACACACTGACACTCCAACACACAGACACACGCACACACACACACTCACTTAATTTGCTCACACACATAACACACACAGACATTTATACTGACTCTACACACACGCACACACTCACATACAATCACAATTTACGCTGCTGCTACTCTGTCTATCATATATCCTGATGCCTTGTCACCTTACCCCTATACATATCTACAGTTGAAGTCAGAAGATTACATACACTTAGGTTGGAGTCATTAAAACTCGTTAACAAATTTCTTGTTAACAAACTATAGTTTTGGCAAGTCGGTTAGGACACCTAATTTGTGCATGACACAAGTAATTTTTCCAACTGTATCACAATTCCAGTGGGTCAGAAGTTTACATAAACTAAGTTCACTGTGCCTTTAAACAGCTTAGAAGCTTCTGATAGGCTAATTGACATAATTTGAGTCAATTGGAGGTGTTCATGTGGATGTATTTCAACGCCTACCTTCAACCTCAATGCCTCTTTGCTTGACATCATGGGAAAATCAAAAGAAATCAGCCAAGAACTCAGAAAAAGAATTGTAGACTCCACAAGTCTGATTCATCCTTGGGAGCCTGAAGGTACCACATTCATCTATACAAATAATAGTACGCAAGTATAAACACCATGGGACCACGCAGCCATCATACCGCTCAGGAAGGAGACGCATTCTGTCTCCTGGAGATGAACGTACTTTGGTGCAAAAAGTGCAAATCAATCCCAGAACAACAGCAAAGGATATTGTGAAGATGCTGGAGGAAACAGGTACAAAAGTATCTATATCCACAGTAAAACAAGTCCTATATCAACCAAGCCGCACTGCTAACACAGCGCTCATCCAACCCGGAAGCCAGCCGCACCAGTGTGTCGGAGGAAACACCGTGCACCTGGCAACCTTGGTTAGCGCGCACTGTGCCTGGCCCACCACAGGAGTCGTTGGTGCACGATGAGACAAGGATATCCTTACCGGCCAAACCCTCCTTAACCCGGACGACACTATGCCAATTGTGCGTCGCCCCACGGACCTCCCGGTCGCGGCCGGTTACGACAGAGCTTTGGCGCGAACCCAGAGTCTCTGGTGGCACAGCTGGCGCTGCAGTACAGTTCCCTTAACCACTGCGCCACCCGGGAGGCCTGTTTGACCTAAGTTAAACAATTTAAAGGCAATGCTACCAAATACTAATTGAGTGTATGTAAACTTCTGACGCACTGGGAATGTGATGAAAGAAATAAAAGCTGAAATAAATAATTCTCTACTATTATCCTGACATTTCACATTCTTAAAATAAAGTGGTGATCCTAACTGACCTAAAACAGGGAATTTTTACTAGGATTAAATGTAAGGAATTGTGAAAAACTGAGTTTAAATGTATATGGCTAACTTTCGACTTCAACTGTACCTCCATCACTCCAGTATCCCTGCACATTGTAAAGATGGTACTGGAACTGACTGACCCTGTCTATAGTTTACTTACTTCTCGGGTTCTTCTTATATCTTTTTTTTTTCTCCTGTGCTTTTGTTCGACCATGTGTTATTTTTAGTGCTACATTGATATTGATTACTGCATTGATGGTTTAGAACAAGAAATGTGTTTCAGTGCACGTGACATAAAAACTTTAAACTTTCCTCTCATCCCCCTGCACTCTCTTTTCCTTCACTCCCCTCCCTCGCGTTCCCCATTCTCCACTCCTCCTCTCCTTCTATCCTCTGCTCATTATTTAATTTTTGATGAGAGGGGGGACTGGGAGTACTAACCCCAGTGCACTCACAGGCCCAAGCCTGGCCTGCTTTAATATTTCATGGAGATGTGCAATAACACCAAACACACACACAGAGAGACACACACACACACAGAAGCACACACACAAGCACACTGCCTGTGGGCGTACTGTAGCGCTGAGAGGTGGCGGGGAGAGCAGGTGTCGTTGGCGAATGCTAATTGAACTTGTCCATGGGTCAGTAAGCCTTCCTGTTCCCCCCGAACCGCCGTGAACAGATACTTCCTGCCGGCCTGGGAGAGGGGCTGTTAGAAGGGCTCTACGGCTGTATGGCTGGGGGCATCCATTTCCCTCTCTAGTACCAAGCCTCTTCATAGGTATTACTGTATTAGTAGTTATGGGAGAGATGGAGCCTCTGAGCCACATGATGAGTAGGATTACATAGAGCTGTCAATCATTGACTGCTATCATCTAACAGCAGGCCAAAGAGATGGAGGATGACTCAGGGATTTTCTCAACGCACAGTCTGATTCAATCAACTTCCTTCACAATCACCTGGCTGAGTCCATTACTTCCACAGTCACATGATCTGGAGGCCTGCATATCTTCTCAGCATGTTTTGATTCGTTCTATTTCAATACTACATGACCCGTTGTTGTGCCCTTCCACATGTACATCCCTACAGTCTACCAGTCCTATCAATCTCCATTCTCCCATTATGGATGGAGAGGCAGAATGATCCTGACACCCTCGTTATAATATAAATGAGAATATGTGTGTGATAGGCAATAACACACACGGTGTTAGGCCTCATTCAGTTTGTAGATGAGATTATGCAGGTACAGCGAGGTCATGTAAGCCAATCCCCTCGGCCCATTACAACAGCGCTCATGCATCTCTCATCATTATAGCACCCCTCCCATTATGCAAGCCCTCCTTCCCTCCCCCAGGTGTGTGCGGTCTGCCTGGTGCCTGGCCCATGTATCATTCATACGGTTATAGTGCATCTCTTTGTTTTACGCCGTCTCAATGGCATTAATGGCGCCATGTTATCTAGCTAGCAGCTACAGGGCCTTTACAAAATATTCACACCCCTTGACTTATTCCACATTTTTTTTGCCTTACAGCCTGATATCAAAATGTATTACATTTAAAAATAAATCGGTCTCTTTTCTCCACAAAATACCCCCATAATGACAAAGTGAACATTTGTTTTCAGGATTTTTTTTCTCGAATTTATTGAAAATGAAATATTCCATTTCGATAAGAATTCCCTGCCCTGAGTCCATATTTTGTAGAAGCACCTTTGGCAGTGATTACAGCTGTAAGTCTTTCTGGGTAAATCTCTACACCTGGATTGTGAAACAATTGCCTAGTACTCTTTTCAAAATTCTTCAAACTCCGTCAAATTGGTTGTTGATCATTTATTGACAACCATTTTCAGGTCTTGCCATAGATTTTCAAGCAGCTTTAAGTCAAAACCTATTGGTAAGCAACTCCAGTGTAGATTTGGCCTTGTGTTATAGGTTATTTTCCTGCTGAAAGGTGAATTCAAATCCCAGTGACTGAACCAGGTTTTCCTCAAGGATTTTGCCTGTACTTAGATCCATTCAATTTCTTTTTTTTTATCCTGAAATAATCCCCAGTCCTTAACCCATGACAAACAGTTGAAGTCGGAAGTTTACATACAACTTAGCCAACTACATTTAAACTCAGTTTGTACAATTCCTGACATTTAATCCTAGTATAAATTCCCTGTCTTAGGTCAATTAGGATCACCACTTTATTTTAAGAATGTGAAATGTCAGGATAATAGCAGAGAGAATTATTTATTTCAGCTTTTATTTATTTCATTACATTTCCAGTGGGTCAGAAGTTTACATACACTCAACTAGTATTTGGTAGCATTGCCTTTAAATTGTTTAACAAGGGGTCTAGTACCTCCTGACAGAGCTGGTGTAACTGAGTCAGGTTTGTAGGCCTCCTTGGTCGCACACGCTTTTTCAGTTCTGTCCACACATTTTCTATATGATTGAGGTCAGGGCTTTGTGATGGCCACTCCAATACCTTGACTTTGTTGTCCTTAAGCCATTTTGCCATTTGGAAGTATGCTTGGGGTCATTGTCCATTTGGAAGTATGCTTGGGGTCATTGTCCATTTGGAAGTATGCTTGGGGTCATTGTCCATTTGGAAGACTCATTTGCGACCAAAGTTTAACTTCCAGACTGATGTCTTGAGATGTTGCTTCAATAAATCCACATACTTTTCCATCCTCATGAAACCATCTATTTTGTGAAGTGCACCAGTCTCTCCTGCAGCAAAGCACCCCCACAACATGATGGTGCCACCCCCATGCTTCACGGTTGGGATGGTTTTCTTCGGCTTGCAAGCCTCCCCCTTTTTCCTCCAAACATAACGATGGTCATTATGGCCAAACAGTTCTATTTTTGTTTCATCAGACCAGAGGACATTTCTCCAAAAACTATGATCTTTGTCCCCATGTGCAATTGCAAACCATAGTCTGGCTTCTTTATGGCGGTTTTGGAGCAGTGTCTTCTTCCTTGCTGAGCGGCCTTTAAGGTTATGTCGATATAGGACTCGTTTTACTGTGGATATAGATACTTTTGTACCTGTTTCCTCCAGCATCTTCACAAGGTCCTTTGCTGTTGTTCTGGGATTGATTTGCACTTTTCGTACCAAAGTACATTCATCTCCAGGAGACAGAACGCGTCTCCTTCCTGAGCGGTATGACGGCTGCGTGGTCCCATGGGGTTTATATTTGCATACTATTGTTTGTACAGATGAACGCGGTACCTTCAGGCATTTGGAAATTGCTCCCAAGGATGACCCAGACTTGTGGAGGTCTACAATTATTTTTCTGAGGTCTTGGCTGATTTCTTTTGATTTTCCCATTTTCCAAGCTGTTTAAAGGCGCAGTCAACTTAGTGTATGTAAACTTCTGACCCACTGGAATTGTGATACAGTGAATTATGAGTGAAATAATCTGTCTGTAAACAATTGTTGGATAAATTACTTGTTTCATGCACACAGTAGATGTCCTAACCAACCTGCCAAAACTATAGTTTGTTAACAAGAAATTTGTGGAGTGGTTGAAAAACGAGTTCTATTGACTCCAACCTAAGTGTATGTAAACCTCTATGTATGTAAACCACTATGCTTGAAAGTATAGAGAGTGGTACTCAGTAATACATTGTATTGGATTTGCCCAAACATAACACTTTGTATTCAGGACAAAAAGTTGTTTGTTTCTCCAAATCTTTACATTACATTAGTGTCTTGCTGCAAACAGGATGCATGCTTTGGAATATCTTTATTCTGTACAGGCTTCCTTTTTTTCATTCTGTCAGTTAGGTTAGAATTGTGGAGTAACTACACTGAACAAAAATATAAACGCAAAATAACACAATTGTTAAGATTACAATTTATAAAGAAATCAGTCAATTGAAATACTAGGCCCTAATGTATGAATTTTACATGACTGGGAATACAGATATGAATCTGTTGGTAACAGATATCTTTAAAAACAAAAGTTAGGCTCGTGAATCAGAAAACCAGTCAGTATCTGGTGGGAACTGGAACACGCTGTCGTACACGTCAATCCAGAACATCCCAACTATGCTCAACGGGTGACATGTTTGGTGAGTATGCAGGCCATGGAAGAACTGGGACATTTTCAGTGTGCAGGAATTGTGTACAGATTAAAGGTCGACCGATTAATCAGAATAGCCGATTAATTAGGTCCGATTTCAAGTTTTTATAACAATCGAAAATCTGTATTTTTGGACACCAATTTGGCATTTTTTTGTTGTTGTTTTTTACACCTTTATTTAATCTTTGTTTAACTAGGCAAGTCAGTTAATTAATTAAGAACACATTCTTATTTTCAATGACGGCCTAGGAACGGTTGGTTAACTGCCTCGTTCAGGGGCAGAATGACGGATTTTTACTTTGTCAGCTCGGGGGAATCAATCTGGCAACCTTACAGTTAACTCATCCAACGCTCTAACCACCTGCCTCTCATTGCACTCCACAAGGAGCCTGCCTGTTATGCGAATGCAGTAAGCCAAGGTAAGTTGCTAGCTAGCATTAAACTTATCTTATAAAAAACAATCAATCAATCATAATCACTAGCGTGTCCTGCGTTGGATATAATTGATGCGGTGCGTATCGTTGCTCCAATGTGTACCTAACCATAAACATCAATGTGTTTCTTAAAATCAATACACAGAAGTATATATTTTTAAACCTGCATATTTAGCTAAAAGAAATACAGGTTAGCAGGCAATATTAACCAGGTGAAATTGTGTCACTTCTCTTGCATTAATTGCACGCAGAGTCAGTGTATATGCAACAGCTTGGGTCGCCTAATTTGCCAGAATTTTACGTAATTATGACATAACATTGAAGGTTGTGCAATGTAACAGGAATATTTAGACTTATGAATGCCACCCGTTAGACAAAATACGGAACGTCTTGTTTTCGAGATGATAGTTTCCGGATTCAACCATATTCATGACCTACGGCTCGTATATCTGTGTGTTATCATGTTATAACTAAGTCTATGATTTGATAGAGCAGTCTGACTGAGCGATGGTAAGCACCAGCGGGCTCGTAAGCATTCATTCAAACAGCACTTTTTGTGCGTTTGCCAGCAGCTGTTTATGACTTTAAGCCCATCAACTCCCGAGATTAGGCTGGTGTAACCGATGTGAAATGGCTAACTAGTTAGCGGGGTGCGCGCTAATAGCGTTTCAAACGTCACTCGCTCTGAGACTTGGAATGGTTGTTCCCCTTGCTCTGCATGGGTAAAGCTGCTTCGAGGGTGGCTGTTGTCGTTGTGTTCCTGGTTCGAGCCCAGGTAGGAGCGAGGAGAGGGGCGGAAGCTATACTGTTACACTGGCAATACTGGCAATACTAAAGTGCCTATAAGAACATCCAATAGTCAAAGTTATATGAAATACAAATGGTATAGAGAGAAATAGTCCTATAATTCCTATAACAACTACAACCTAAAACGTCTTACTAAAACTTCTTACCTGGGAATATTGAAGACTCATGTTAAAAGGAACCACCAGCTTTCATATGTTCTCATGTTCTGAGCAAGGAACTCAAACGTTAGCTTTCTTACACGGCACATATATGCACTTTTACTTTCTTCTCCAACACTTTGTTTTTGCATTATTTAAACCAAATTGAACATGTTTCATTATTTATTTGAGGCTAAATTGATTTTATTGATGTATTATATTAAGTTAAAATAAGTGTTCATTCAGTATTGTTGTAATTGTCATTATTACAAATACATTTAAAAATCGGCCGATTAATCGGTATCAGCCTTTTTTTGGCCATCCAATAATCGGTGTCGGTATCGGCGTTGAAAAATCATAATCGGTCAACCTCTAGTACAGATCCTTGCAACATGGGGCCGTGCATTATCATGCTGCAAGATGAGATGATGGCAGCAGATGAATGGCACAACAATGGGCCTCAGGATCTCGTCACGGTATCTCTGTGTATTCAAAATGCCATCGATAAAATGCAATCATGTTCGTCGTCTGTAGCTTATGCCTGCCCATACCATAACCCCAGCGCCACCATAGGGCACTCTGTTCTGCCATCTGCCCAGTACAGTTGAAACTGAGATTCATCCGTGAAGAGCACACTTCTCCAGCGTGCCACTGGCCATCAAAGGTGAGCATTTGCCCACTGACAACGAACTGCAGTCAGTTCAAACCCTGGTGAGGATGGCGAGCACGCAGATGAGCTTCCCTGAGACAGTTTCTGACAGTTTGTGCAGAATTTTTTAAATTTTTTTTAAATCAGGTGGATGGATTATTTTGGCAAAGGAGAAATGCTCACTAAACAGGGATGTAAACAAATTTGTGCTCAAAAGTTAAGAAAAATAATATTTTTGTGCGTATGGAATATTTCTAGGATCTTCTATTTCAGCTCATGAAACATGGAACCACCACTTTACATGTTGCATTTATATTTTTGTTCAGTGTACAATGTTGTGGATCCAGCCTCAGCTTTCTCCTATGGTCAGCCATTAAATGCTGTAACTGTTTTAAAGTCATCATTGGTCTCATGGTGAAATCCCTGAAAAATCATGTTAAAACACTATTATTTGAGCTTGCCATAACAAAGGAATGGAATACTTATTGACTCAAGACATTTCAGCATTAAATGTTTAATAAAAGTGTAAAAATTTCGAAAACATAATTACGCTTTGACATTATGGGGTATTGTGTGTAGGCCAGTGACAAACAATCTCAATTGAACCATTTTAAATTCAGGCTGTAAAACAACAACATGTGGAAAGAGTCAAGGGGTGTGAAAACTGAAGGCACTGCAGCGACTATACTTGAGATCTAACAAAGTGTAACGAAAATATTTATTTTAGAGGTACAGTAGTCTTACCTGTAGATGACACAATCGTGGTAGGTGAGGAGAAGAGGATCCAGACATGGAACAAAGAAGGGAAAAAATGAATTAGTCTGAGAAAAATTTGAATAAATATCAAGCTCAAGCAATTTCCATTTCCACGCCAAACTATCTGAATATCAAAATGCTTTTTCAATGCATTCTGTCATTACAATGTCTAATATTTTGTTTGTTTCCAGCTCTGAAATAGAAATTGAAATGACCTTTGGATAATAATAGCATGCCATTTAATGTGATGCATAACGGTACAGTCGACCCAGAAGTTACTGGAGTCACATCAGCCAATGGTAACACACTATTCTGTGTCGGAAACAAAGGAACTCAGGACTGGATTGTGTATAGAATTTATGGAGTGTGTATAGAAGGAGAACGTGTCTCCAGAAGCCCAGTCAGAGTGTGTGTAGAACATAGAACATGTAGTACTCTGAGGGGGAGGAACGTACATACGGCTTTAATTAGGGTCAAACAGACCTGACTATTTGTTTTCATTTGGCTGATTTACCCCCTTTCATTTGGCAGCTGGCTAACATGCATGTCCCAGACCCCCACGCCAGACCCTGAGCCCCTACCCTGAGCCACTACCCTGAGGTGAGGGGATACGGCTGGCTCTGGGAAGGGGAGAAGGGTGGGGAGCGAGGAAGGGAATTATAGGGGGTGAGTGGCTCTCCTGCTAGGGTGCATGACCCTGGGCAGTGTGGCGATGGAGGAAGCAGAGCCAGTCAGATGCTTCAGAGCAGGACACAGAGATTACGCCTGCATTTATCAGGAGGCCACCTGTCATGTGTACATACTCTGTGTACATATACTGAGGGGGGTTATTCAGTGCAATATTGCATGTGACCCCTATGTCTTTCCTCATGGGTAAACACATGTCCTTTGGTCTTAAGCCTGGGGGGGAAAGGTGATATCCCATCAGAGTGGGGCGAGATGTACCCCAAAGACATTATATTAGATATTAGGACCACGCCCCAGATTACACGAGGCTCTACGATTCCCCAAGGAAAATCTTTCCAGGACTTTACTGGCCCCAAGCCTTGTGCTTCTCTCTAACATACTGATGGTCCAGTGGGGAGATTCCATGCCAGCATGGATGGAAAATATTTTTGGTATCTCAGATTGTGAGAAATGTCTGAACACAAAAACGTATTGGGAGGAAGGGTGTTTGACATGCTTTTTACATTTGTATCACAAACCATTTTGGGGGGAAAAATCATGACGAAAGTGGCTTAGAGATACATGCCTCCAGTAAGTAAGACCCCATGATCTGTGAACCGTACATGATGCAGACAACATCTGGGTGTCATTATACTCCTTATAGTGTTCTCTTAAATATGGAGTATGTCTAGATACTGAAATAGTATTATTCATATTTCAAAAGTACCCTTTTTGATTTGGCTTATTTTTCTAGTTTAAAATCAAATCAAATCAAATTGTATTTGTCACATACACATGGTTAGCAGATGTTAATGCCAGTGTAGCGAAATGCTTGTGCTTCTAGTTTCCTGACAATGCAGTAATAAGGAACGAGTAATCTAACCTAACAATTCCAAAACCACTACCTTATACACACAAGTGTAAAGGGATAAAGAATATGTACATAAAGATATATGAATGAGTGATGGTACAGAGCGGCATAGGCAAGATGCAGTAGATGGTATCGAGTACAGTATATACATATGAGATGAGTAATGTAGGGTATGTAAACAAAGTGGTATAGTTTAAAGTGGCTAGTGATACATGTATTACAGAAATATGCAGTAGATGATATAGAGTACAGTATATACATATACATATGAGATGAGTAATGTAGGGTATGTAAACATTATATTAAGTAGCATTGTTTAAAGTGGCTAGTGATATGTTTTTACATCAATTTCCATCCATTTCCATTATTAAAGTGGCTGGAATTGAGTCAGTGTGTTGGCAGCAGCCACTCAATGTTAGTGGTGGCTGTTTAACAGTCTGATGGCCTTGAGATAGAAGCTGTTTTTCAGTCTCTTGGTCCCAGCTTTGATGCACCTGTACTGACCTCGCCTTCTGGATGATAGCGGGGTGAACAGGCAGTGGCTCAGGTGGTTGTTGTCCTTGATGATCTTTATGGCCTTCCTGTGACATCGGGTGGTGTAGCTGTCCTGGAGGGCAGGTAGTTTGCCCCCGGTGATGCATTGTGCAGACCTCACTACCCTCTGGAGAGCCTTACGGTTGTGGGTGGAGCAGTTGCCATACCAGGCTGTGATACAGCCCAACAGGATGCTCTCGATTGTGCATCTGTAGAAGTTTGTGAGTGCTTTTGGTGACCAGCCGAATTTCTTCAGCCTCCAGAGGTTGAAGAGGCGCTGCTGCGCCTTCTTCCCGACGCTGTCTGTGTGGGTGGACCAATTCAGTTTGTCTGTGATGTGTACGCCGAGGAACTTAAAACTTACTACTACTGTCCCGTCGATGTGGATAGTGGGGTGCTCCCTCTGCTGTTTCCTGAAGTCCACGATCATCTCCTTTGTTTTGTTGACGTTGAGTGTGTGGTTATTTTCCTGACACCACACTCCGAGGGCCCTCACCTCCTCCCTGTAGGCCGTCTCGTCGTTGTAGGTAATCATGCCTACCACTGTAGTGTCGTCCGCAAACTTGATGATTTAGTTGGAGGCGTGCATGGCCACGCAGTAGTGGGTGAACAGGGAGTACAGGAGAGGGCTCAGAACGCACCCTTGTGGGGCCCCAGTGTTGAGGATCAGCGGGGTGGAGATGTTGTTACCTACCCTCACAACCTGGGGGCGGCCCGTCAGGAAGTCCAGTACCCAGTTGCACAGGGCGGGTTCGAGCCCCAGGGTCTCGAGCTTGATAACGAGTTTGGAGGGTACCTTGGTGTTAAATGCTGAGCTGTAGTCGATGAACAGCATTCTCACATAGGTATTCCTCTTGTCCAGCTGGGTTAGGGCAGTGTGCAGTGTGGTTGAGATTGCGTCGTCTGTGGACCTATTGGGCCGGTAAGCAAATTGGAGTGGGTCTAGGGTGTCAGGTAGGGTGGAGGTGATATGGTCCTTGACTAGTCTCTCAAAGCACTTCATGATGACGGAAGTGAGTGCTACTCTTCAAACACATCACATTTCCAGAGTGGCTCTCTGCTACTTGAATACTTATGTAAATGTGATATTTCAGTTGATTTTATTTCATAAAATCAACATAAATCAACATAAAATTCAAAAAAACTGCTTCTGCTTTGTCATTATGGGGTATTGTGGGTGGATTGAAGAGGGAAAAAAGCAATTTAATCCATTTTCGAGTAGGGATGTAACCTACCAAAACATGGAAAAAGTCAAGGGATCTGAATACTTTCCGAAGGCGCTGTGTGTGGAGGGAATCAACCAATCACTGCACACCGTACATCAGTTTGTGAAAAGAGCAGCTATCCTACACACAGTAGACTACAAACCATGAAGTCCAATAAGGAAATGATCCAAGATATATGATCTACAATTCTGTCATCATTCAGCCTGGGCTGGTCTAGGCCCGTCAATAAGGGGTTAAACAACACCGTTAACATTTAAAGGGCTGGTAAGTGGATCCATTAGCCTGGCTGACTGCTGCTGCTGCGGGGTAGGGGAGGTGAGTAGGGGACAGGGTGGGGAGGTGGGTAGGGGGACGGGGTGGGGATGAGGTGCCCCTGAGACATCCGGACGTGGTGGAGGCAGGAGCAGGGGGAGGGTTAGCTAAGATAAAAAACCATCATCTGCAGCACACATATTAAAATTAAAGATGCTGCACAGTTCTGCCATCCATCCCAGCAGACGTCCTAGTCACAGGAAGCACCTCGGGGGTAGGCATTTATTTGTCATGAATCTTGTCATGGATGCAGCTCTGCAGGGTGGTCACTAGCTGGAAACCGCTCAGCTCTGCCTCCAGGACAAGACTCATCCCAATAAATGTCAACCTGCCCCTCACAGGAAATGAGAGAGAGAGAGAGACTTTCATTCATGTGGTCTATACTTTTACCTTCAAAAAAACAAAACAGCACTAAACCCATCTGAATCTTACAGGGAACTGAGCATCGGTAGAGTCTTTTGTTGTCTTCTGGTAGCTCCTCAGTAACTTAACCAGCACATCTAATCACTAACCAGCATAATCCCCTGTTCTCCTAATTGGGAAATTAGGATGATGTCAGGGGAATACTAACGAGTGCGTACCTGTTTATTAGTTAGGACTGTTCATCAATAGTTGAGAGTTGGTCAATGCCTTCCTGTGTGGGCAGTGATTGGTTGTCTGTGATGGTGGTTGTGGTTGGTTAGGCCTCCGTGTGTGAGGGTTGATAATACAGGCCATGTGGGCCAGGCTGAGGTTGCCGTGTTCACACTCACTCAGGCCTGCAGCAGCTACCCCTCTCTGGGCCTCCGGGCCCTGCTCCTTCAGTTAGCACCTTCTAACACACAGGCCTTGGGCTGAGCACCTACTGCAGAACACACTGACCCACCAGGACCCTCCGAATCCAACACACACCTACTCTGTCACACACACCTGCTCAGGGTCTCTGCTTACGGTCGGCTATATCATTACCTCATGTGACTCATGGAGCCAAGCCAAAGGCCAAGCCAAAGGTTTAAAGACGAAAGTAAAAGCACCATATGCTACTCTACTGAACCATCACAAACTAAACACGCTCTAGTCTCTACAACACAGAATCACACACACACACACACAGAATCACACACACACCTATAAGCATGTTTCCCCTAGTAAGGCCAGCTCTAAGTAAATAGATAGGACTAGGTTGACCCACTACACATGTCACCTGGTGGGACTTCCTTTGAACTGACACACACTGACAGCACTGAGCTCCTATGGGACCTTGTTGTATAACACACACACACAAACACACACACACACACACACACACACAAACACACACACACACACACACACAGACTGCTGGAAAACAAGGAACACATGCCAAGCTGAATGTAACTGTTCTGACTTCTGCTTTCTCCCTGATAACACACACACTCAATCACACACATGCACGTGCGCTGAGGAGGAGAGATATGAAATACGTATTTCATGTGTCCCAGCCTGCCGCTGTCTGTCCTTTATGGGCCGGACCAGTAAATATATGATGGTGAAGATGGGTTCCAGCCAGAGCTAACCATTTAATTCATTAATCTACAGCTTTCATTTCAATTTGAGCTTACACAACACAGCTCAGCAGTTTGCCTGGTAGTAAGGGAAGATCTGAACCCAGCGCTTTAATAAATGTGTTAATTCGGAGCTCACGAGGTAGAAACAAGGCCATCATCTGAGATACATTTCCCCTGCCTCCGTCAGGTCCACAGGGGAGGAAATTAAGACCATACATCACATCACACAGCAGCCATCCCTGTGTCTGTGACTCAAATACGGCTCTGTGTGTGTGTGTGTGTGTGTGTGTGTGTGTGTGTGTGTGTGTGTGTGTGTGTCTGAGGGTGTTTGAGTCTACAGTCTATGGGCTCAATATTCAATCAAACCTGCCTTGCGGTAAAATTACATGGTGGGAAATGGTTCTGGATACTGAAATGAAAAACAGGTAACATCCTCATAGTTAGTCACTCACAGGTTTAGAGTTAGATGTTCAGTGAGCAGGCACAGTAGTTATGTAACCAAAACTAATCCATTAACATTTTGGACCGAATGTAGCCATACCGTATGTCGACTTGTGTGAAGTGTGTGAAGTCTGTCGTGTGTTTGGTGTGTGTTTGTGTCTTTCTGAGCCAGTGTGTGTATGTGTGTGTGTACGTGTGTCTGTGTGTACGTGTGTGTGTGTGTGTGTGTGTACGTGTGTCTGTGTGTACGTGTGTCGACCTCTTGAGCAGCCAGGAGCTTTCTTATTACTGAACGAGGCTCTGTTGAAGTGCTAGCTGCTTCTACTGAACCTAAACACTTCTACTACTCCACCAGCACAGCACAGGCACAAAATCCTTTCGCTGGTCTTTGAAGGAAAACATCTTTACAAGAAAATAGCCCTTCGTCTGATTACTATGTTTTTGATCACACACACACACACACACACACACACACACACACACACCTTTGAAGAAACTGGGGTCTGTCACGAGACCTAGGGTCTCCCTATTTTCAAAAACACACAACCCTTGTGCCAGGCACTCTGTCACAGCTCTATTATTAAACTGCAAAACACACACACACACACACACACACACACACACACACATGCTCACCAAGAAATTGAGAGAAGGAGAAGAAGGAGAGAAAGAGAGGAAGCAGAATTTCCTCTCAAATATGATTTCCTTTCCACACTGCTCGGAGTGTTTGTTTTTGATGGGATACTGAGATACTGAGAAGTCTGGCTCATTAGTGGGGTTTACCACCATGTGCATGACACGTTCATAATGAAGACATCTTCTACACAACATCACACACCACAAATCTAAATCACTGCCTATGTGTACTGCCACTGAGACTTACTAACAGCCTGCACATAGACACTGGTGGAAAACTCCAGTCGAGTGTTTGGAGAAATAACTGAATGATTGATAGAGACAAGGGACTATATCAGCTGAGGAAGTTACCCTGCTAGAAATAAGAAGCTGTCATAAACTTGGCATGCATTTTTCCAGAACTACACTGTATATACAAAAGTATGTGGACAGCCCTTCAAATTAGTGGATTCGACTATTTCAGCCACACCCGTTGCTGACAGGTGTATGAAATCGAGCACACAGCCATGCAATCTCCATAGACAAACATTGAAAAGATCAGTAATGTTCCACATGGCACCGTCATAGGATGCCACCTTTCCAACAAGTCAGTTTGTCAAATTTCTGCCCTGCTAGAGCTGCCCCGATCAACTGTAAGTGCTGTTATTGTGAAGTGGAAACGTCTAAGAGCAACAACGGCTCAGCCGCAAAGTGGCAGGCCACACAAGCTCACAGAACGAGACTGCAGAGTGCTGAAGCACGTAGAACATAAAAATCATATGTCCTTGGTTGCAACACTCACTACCGAGTTCCAAATTGCCTCTGGAAGCAACGTTGGCACATTAACTGTTTGTCGGGAGCTTCATGAAATGAGTTTCCATGGCCGAGCAGCCGCACACAAGCCTGAGATCACCATGTGCAATGCGAAGTGTCAGCTGGAGTGATGGCAGTCCGAAGGACAAATCTGGGTTTGACGGATGCCAGGAGAACGCTACGTGCCCAAATGCATAGTGTCAACTGTAAAGTTTGGGGGAGAAGGAATAATGGTCTGGGGCTGTTTTTCATGGTTTGGGCTATTCCCATTAGTTCCAGTGAAGGGAAATATGACATTCTAGACAATTCTGTGCTTCCAACTTTGTGGCAACAGTTTGAGGAAGGCCCTTTCCTGTTTTAGCATGACAATGCCCCCATGCACAAAGCGAGGTCCATACAGAAATGGTTTGTTGAGATTGATGTGGAAGAACTTGACTTGCCTGCACACACTCCTGACCTCAACTCCATCGAACACCTTTGGTTTGAGTTTGAACGCCGACTGCGAGCCAGGCCTAATCGCCCAACATCAGTGCCCAACCTCACTAATGCTCTTGTGGCTGACTGGAAGCAAGTCCTCGCAGCAATGTCCCAACATCTAGTGGAAAGCCTTCCCAGAAGAGTGGAGGCTGTTATAGCAGCAAAGTGGGGACCAACTCCGTACTATTGCCCATGATTTTGTAATGAGATGTTCGACGAGCTTGTGTCCACATACTTTTGGTCATGTAGTGTATGTTCCACTATACTCTTTTGGTCTTCCCTGCCCCTTTCCCACCACTCCCTCTCTATAGTCATGGCTAATGCTCTCTGGGAATGGGATTGTATGTACTGGAGGTTAGAGGTCAAGTTTGTCAAAGTCTGGGATTGCTCAGAAAGCTCCTCGACTCTGACAGGCCTACATCACACACACAGCCTCTAATCTTCCCCCAGGCATCCAGTTAGTGCCCCTCTTACACACACACACACACACACACACACACACACACACACACACACACACACACACGGGACTCAGGTTCTGGACCATCAGTAACCTTCCACTCTACCACCCCCCTCCCTGTTTCCTGGTAATGTCTTTTTAAAAGGGGGCACTGAAAGCTTTTCTCCTTCCTCCTTTCAGAGTTTGTTTAAACTAGCTAATTAGTGTGGGTCCTCAGTCAGGTCTCCTGCTTGGCCAGTCAGGCCACTCTCTTTGTGGTGACAAAGGCCCAGTAATACCTGTCTGACTGACTGACTGACTGACTGACTGACTGACTGATGGAAGTAGTGAGGAAAGAGAGGCACACTGTAGCTCAGTAGAGAACAGCTGAGCTGTGGAGGAGCATTCAGGGTGACACAAAACACAGGAACTACAAAGTGGTAAAAGAGAAACATCTCACTAACAGTCCATAACATGACTACAAAACAATGGCTGTATTGAGAGTTAAATGTGCAACCGTCTCCATGAACTTCTTCTTTCAAGTCAAAGTAAACTCCTTGTTGAGTCTGATTACAGTGCAACCCTGAGGTGACCTGTGTATACTACTTCTGGGCCTCCCTGAGGCAACACTACAGCAGCCGTACCTGTATTGACATCATCATTGTAAAACTGTGGATTACAGCCTCCCTCATGTATGAGTACTCCTAATCAGTATGCATCAACGACTACCCCCAATCAATAAATCACCAATGGCAACGCTTTCTCCTCCCGGAGAGCAGTCCTTATTGATCATAAAGGAAGTAAAAATGGATCTGCAACTAGCCAATCCATCTAAAGCATCTTATTACTCACCTCAGGAAATACTCTTATCAGCTCTAATTTATAGCTACCTATGTCATTTCTCAAGTCGTCTGAAGTGAAATGCTATAGCTCATCAACACTTCTACATTACTAGTGTCCACTCATCAACACTTCTACATTACTAGTGTCTGCTCATCAACACTTCTACATTACTAGTGAACGCTCATCAACACTTCTACATTACTAGTGTCCGCTCATCAACACAGAGAGGTGAGAGAGAGAGCAAGAGAGATAAAACTCAGGAGTGTGAGAAGGATTGCATGCGTGATGAACCTATCCATCCCCCTGCACACCTGCTGCCCCTGTCATTCACAGCCCAGGCCTGCTCACTTCCTCAACCCTCCTAATGAGTTATTTACATGTGCAGCGCCGGACTCTGTCCCTCTATCTGGTAGCAGACACGCTAACACCATCAATGCTGACATTGGGAGACTTGGAAATCAAAAAATGCCTCATGTTTGGATTTCAGCTATCTGCTCTAGCTATCTGCTCTTTTCCCTATTGGAGAAGCCAGACTCTGAAGGGAACCAGACTCAATATTGCTTGAAGTGCCCCTCTTCTCCTCTTTTTCTCTCTTCTCTCTATTGGTCTTCCCCTCTTTTCCCCACTTATATGTCTGGGGATTGATCACACTTCTTTAATGACCGAGATTAATGTTAAGTAGAATTATGTTAATGGGGGCACTAGACTCATTCCACTTTATTAAATAAAGCTGTTAGAAAATGAATATGATTATGGATTTTGCTATTGTTAATGAAGCGTGGCAGAAAACAGTGTAGAGTATTTAGCTCATTATTGTTTTGATATGATTATTAGGATCTGTTCCGCTGGGCTCGGTACTGTTCTGAGCACCCAGCCACAAGGTTTCTCTGTCACTCGTGTGTGTGTGTGTGTGTGTGTGTATCAAAACACAAGATCGTATTATAGTTTCAACAAGCTGGACAGATTTTCAGTAGCACGGAAATCAAAACCTGCTCTTTCAAAGTATCAACCATACACAACTTCTCTAAGGTTTTGTGAGCCAGTGTGAGATCCCAACCTCCCTCTGAGGCAGATCTGAAGATCTTTGAAGACAGAAACATGAGAACTGTCTGGATTAATATACATCTCTGAGATGTTCCACCTGTGTGTGTGTGTGTGTCTGTGTCTGTGTGTGTGTGTGTGTGTGTGTGTGTGTGTGTGTGTGTGTGACACTGCACACGTGGGACAGAGGCCAAACTCATAACGGCTGTCTCCCAGCTGTGGACTTTCTCCTTTGGGCCAATCTCTACATCCTACCCTCCTGCTAGTCACCTCTCCTGCCATCCCTACATCCTGAGGACCAACCTCCCTGAGAAGCAGACACCAGGGCACTTAACCCCAGTAGCCCTCCCCAGAAAACAACGTCACTTCAGCTCAGCTCACATTTAGCCTGGCAAATAAATGATTAATGAAATAAGAGGGGGAATAAACATGGCGTTTGGGCCTGCTGCTGTCAGTGGCTCTGTGAGCTCTTTGTGTTCTGCCAATCCAAGATGTCTGAGGTTGGGCTCTGCAGAGCGGCTGAAGGTTTGTCGTTTTAGGCTTCAGCGTTGAACGGGAGAAGGCCAGAGTCCTCCCCCCTGTCCTTGTCAGTTTAGTTTCTCTCACGGAGAGAACTGGGATAATCCACCAATTCATTTGGCTAATTACGCTGGAATGTTTTCCCCCAACAACAAAGTAACAGAAGACATCAAATGATGGCGTATCTGAAGACATGTCATGATTCTTGGATCATAAACATGTTTTCTGGAATCTTCCATGAAAAATTCGGGAACTACAAATCTGAGGCAAAATGTACAAATTAAGTGAAAAAAGTAGAGAAAGCTATAGATAACAAACCGACTTCTTTATCTCTCTTTCATGCAGAGGTAAGTTTGGTACTCCTGCTGTGGAAAGGTGAGCAGGACCTTTTTCAGCAAATTGATTGGTTTAAGAGTCTGATGATTCACTATGTACAGTACGGTTTTAAGGGGTGCAACCTCTTCTACACACACACACCCCCCCCCCCCCCTCCCACACACACACCGTCTGAGAGAAGGAGCGAGGAAGGACACACACCGTCTGAGAGAGGAAGCGAGGAAGGACACACATCATCTGAGAGAAGGAGCGAGGAAGGACACACACCGTCTGAGAGAAGGAAGCGAGGAAGGACACACACTGTCTGAGAGAAGGAGCGAGGAAGAACACACACCGTCTGAGAGAAGGAAGCGAGGAAGGACACACACCGTCTGAGAGAAGGAGCGAGGAAGGACACACACCGTCTGAGAGAAGGAAGCGAGGAAGGACACACACCGTCTGAGAGAAGGAGCGAGGAAGGACACACACCGTCTGAGAGAAGGAGCGAAGAAG